>NW_027137561.1:846371-976941 GCF_001692895.1 Cenococcum geophilum 1.58
CNCGNNTNCATGAGCACGGACCTGACCCCTGAGCGACGTGTATATATACCGCCTCACCTCCTACATAGATCCTCACACGACATCGTTTGTCAATCATATACAGTCACCTCGTACATCGTACCTTGACAGTCCGCACGTACTGTGACAGGAGGCTTTACACAAAGCTCTATACAAAGCTCTGTAGAGGCTCTACACAAAGCTCTATACGAAGCTCTGTATATAGAGGCTCTATATAACAGCTCTGCGTATAACGGTTCTGCGTACAACGGCTTTACTACGGAGGCTCTATATAAAAGCTTTGTGCAGAGCTTCGTGCAGAGCTCCGTACGCGGCTCCCCGTAAGCCTTATCCCGCAGAGCTCTTATAAGCTTTATATCTATATAATATTACTTATCCTTAGGATATTTAAATAAAAGTGGTACTATTTTAAAGCGCTTTGCAAGCTCTATAAATCTATATTAATAGAAAAATTATTTATTTAATATTGGGGGTTGCATCGCAAGTATAAGTATATTAAGGTGATTTTGCCAAGACTATCCGGAGACTATCCGGATAGTCTCCGGATACTATCAGCTGATAGGTCTATTATCCGAGAGGCCTATCCGGCCTATCCTCCGCAACTCTGAACACTAAGTCATAACAACGTGTCAGGTCAGTGCCGTGACACTAAGCGAGTTACCGATATTATTAAAACGACTGTACCTAATTTGGATATACTTATATCTTCTTCCCTACTTTATTTTACGCTTTATAACCTAATCCTGCCTTATTCCTAATAAAGCCTAAAGGCAGGCATTTTTTCTAAAGGGGGAGATAATGTAATAATGCTAGGGCGTGTTACTAGCCAAATACTGCTATATTCTGCTATATCCTATAATTGGCCCGCCTACTACTAGCGCCTTGGCAGCTAGCTCGAGGTCCTAGCGACCCCTTTTCCTTCTCCTTAGCTTTAGTATCTTCGTAATACAGCATTCGTTCAAGCTTTGGTTTAGAGGCATAACAATTATTCCCTTTACTTCTTACTATTCGTCCCTATTAACCTCTTTAGGTATTATAAGATCCTCTAAATTTAAATTATATAATAATA
Source organism: Cenococcum geophilum 1.58 (assembly GCF_001692895.1). Classification (NCBI taxonomy): domain Eukaryota; kingdom Fungi; phylum Ascomycota; class Dothideomycetes; order Gloniales; family Gloniaceae; genus Cenococcum; species Cenococcum geophilum. Next base: position 847,459 of record NW_027137561.1, read on the forward strand.
GCAGTTAATTAAATAAGCTAAAAAGAACGAAGGCTGTAATATTCACTAGCTTGACGCGTATTATTAGCGATAAAGTCCTAGTATTTAAAGGCTCCGAACGAGGTAGGTAGGACGTTACTAAATAGCCTTATATCGTCGGCGTATACGGCTATATTTAAAATAAAGGTTTAAGGATCTTTGGGCTATCCTATACTAGTAGAAGATATTAGTGTAGGTAGTGTAGGCTTAACGGTAAGGTCTACTTCTTTAGGCGCTTTAGAAGTATTCTTTATAGTATTCTTAGGTACTTTAGCTCTCCTCTTATTCGTGATAGCGCTAACTAGAAGAGGAAATAATATAGGCTTTAAATAGCTTTAAAAAATAAGCGACGGCGATATATTAGTATGGAGGATGGGTGGTGTGTTTAAACAGGTGAGGATTCGGTAAATTTCTGTAATTTGATCGTCTTTTTCTGAAACGACTGTAACATGCCATGCGGCGGTTGCTGAAACTTGCATCATGTTTTACCCACGGTTTTCGCGGTTCCTGGTGCTAGTTCTCTTCGCTAGTCTTGCGTTGCCGGCGTTAGCAAACGTTACCGACACTTATCTGTCGGTTTTCCCACTGCGGCAGGATGCTGATACAACGGCTCTCTTTCCAATGCCATCATGCTACGGCTTTACACTAGAAGAGGCCACCATCGACCAGATGCAGGCCGCGATGAGCCGGGGCAAATTGACTTCTCAGCAGCTTGTCATGTGCTACATGCAGAGAATTTACCAGACGGACCAGTACATTAAGTATGTTATACTCGACTTTTGTTACACTATGAACTTGTTTATTTCTTATTTGCCAGAGTTGAGAGACCAAGTAATTGGGATGAAAGCTAATTGAATGCCAAGTGTTCTGATGCAACTCAACCCTGACGTGATGGACATCGCCGCATGTCTTGATGCCGAACGCGAGGCTGGTAAAGTGCGCGGCCCTCTTCATGGCATACCGTTCATAGTGAAGGACAATATTGCATCCAAGGACAATATGGAAACTACTGCTGGCAGCTGGGCGCTCCTCGGCAGCATCGTTCCTCGAGATGCACACGTTGTGGCCCAACTGCGACAAGCTGGAGCCGTACTCTTTGGGAAGGCCACCCTGAGCGAATGGGCTGATATGCGAAGTAATAATTATTCGGAGGGATATTCCGGCAGAGGAGGACAATGCAGGAGCGCCTATAATTTGACTGTCAATCCTGGAGGAAGCAGTTCCGGGAGTGGAGTGGCTGTTGGGTCAAATGCCATGGCATTTGCCCTGGGGACCGAGACGGATGGTAGTGGTGAGTAATGCCCTGTCGCTAGTGAGTTGTGCTACTGCAGTGCCAGTGCTAACATTGTGCAGTGATCAACCCAGCAGAGAGGAATGCTATTGTTGGTATCAAGCCTACTGTTGGACTGACCTCAAGAGCAGGGTAAGTCTCCTCACGTTTTTATTATGTAAAGTTGCGGAATTTTAACATTTGACAGTGTTATTCCGGAGAGCACACATCAAGATACAGTCGGTGCCTTCGCTCGGACTGTACGGGATGCAACATACGTTCTGGATGCTATCTATGGTGTCGACCAGCGGGACAACTACACCTCTGCTCAGGAAGGTAAAACTCCCAAAGGAGGATATGCTCAGTTTCTAGCCAACAAGGATGCCCTAAAGGGCGCTACCTTTGGTCTGCCATGGCAGAGTTTCTGGGTCCTTGCGGATGATGAACAACAGCAGCTTCTTCTTGAGCTCCTTGAGTTGATTGAGTTGGCTGGCGCAACTATTATCAATGGAACAGAGCTTCCCAATTACCAAACGATTGTCAGCCCCAATGGTTGGAACTGGGACTATGGTACGACTCGCGGGTTTCCGAACGAATCGGAGTACACATATGTAAAAGTTGATTTTTACAACAACATCAAGACTTACCTTTCTGAGCTAAACAATACTAGTATCCGCTCTCTTGAGGATATTGTCCAATACAACATCGACAATGACGGCACCGAAGGCGGCAATCCTTGGCCCCTCGGAATCCCTGCCTTCTATTCCGGCCAAGATGGATTCTTGGCATCTCTGGAAACCAAAGGGATAATGGATGACACGTACTTTCAAGCTTTGAGCTTCTGTCAGCAGTCCACTCGCGAAGGTGGTATTGACGCCGCGCTAAATTATAATGGCAAGCAACTCTCTGGTTTGCTAGTTCCGCCGGACGTCGCTCAGACGTACCAAATCGCGGCACAGGCTGGGTATCCAATGCTGACACTGCCAGCTGGCACTCACTCAAGCACGGGCATGCCATTCGGATTGGCGATCATGCAGACTGCGTGGGCGGAGGCAGAGCTGGTAAAGTGGGGAAGCGCTATCGAAGATCTGCAGATTGCATCCGGTACACCACATCAAAGGACGCTGCCGAAGTGGTACGGATACTTGGAGAGGAACATACCAGTATTTAATCTTTAATTCTCTGTAGTACGCGCTCAACTTAGAGGTTAGATAACCAGGAGCATGGCTATTTGTTGTCGTCCATAATAGAGAGGGTTATTATTCAAAAGTTAGAGAGTCAGGCCGTAGCCCTTAAGCGAGCCGTAGCTCTTAGCGAGCCGTAGCCTTAGGATTATATTTAATCTAGAAGTAAGGGTAGTAGCTATAGCTTTAGAAGCTAACCATTAGTTCTTTAGATAGCCATTAAATAGTAATTAGATAGCCTCTAGGGTAACTATATCTCTTTAATAGCGTTTAACCTTCTACGACCTATTAGTGGAACCTACTTTTAGCGTAGCGATCCGCAGTTAGCCTAGAATATTACTACTAGAAAGCTTTTAAATAGCAATTAAACCACCTTTAGGTTGTTATTAGGGTAAAGCTATACCGCTGTACTATTAATTATATATAGGTATACTAATTGCTAGGAGGTAATTATATACGATTTAGATAGCCCCTAGCTTGTAGCTAGGTAGCTACTATCTCCCTTATCTCCTAATCTATATCTATCTAACTATAATATACGAATGCGATTTACTAGACGTCTACTAGTATAGCTACTCTATAGTATACGCGATTTTCCTATGTAAAGGTAGAGGACCTAATCTATATTTTAATTAACTGTTATATAGATACGATTTACTAGATACCTACTAGTATGCCTACTCTATAGTATATATAGTTGTTTTAGATAAAAGCAGAGGATTATAAAATTACTTAAAGGTGGAGCTTTAGACTTACTATTAGTTACTACCTAAAAAGGTATAAGATTAGTTTTAGTATAAAGTATATTGCCTAGGTATATAGTAGAGAGTAAATAGGCCAACTATAAATTATAGGAGAGTTAATAAAAGAGGACAATATAGTAATAAGTAGGTATAGCAATACCCTAATATAGAGATAAACTAATAAGAAGGAAAGGGTTATAAGCCTAAGAAGCTTATAGGAGGTACTAAAGGCTAGCTAAAGGCTAGCCTAAGTAACCTCTAAGAGCTCCTCTATTTAATATATATCTTATAATTAATAAGGCGTAAAGACTTCTTAATTATTATAGAGTAGATAAACTATAAGTTAGTATTGTTAATAATAATACGTATAAAGTATATCTCTATATATATAGGGCGAAACTTCTTATCTTAGTATAGAATAAAATAGGCCTTATTAATAATATTAGAGCCAATTATCTTTTAAAATTAATGTTTTAAAGTTAAGGATAAATAAATAAAGTATTAGTAAGTCTAGAGCTTATAAATATATAAATATATTTACTACCTTTAATAGCTTCTCCTTTCTATTACTTATTTTTAATATTAGTATTAAAGAAAAGTATATTACCGCTAATCTTATTAATCCCCTAAACCCGCCCTTTCATAATCCTATTTAATAGAAAAAAGGCTAGTAATATAGTGTCCTTATAGAGTATTAAACCGCTTATATAATAAGGCTCTTACTAAAGCTAGTTTATATATATTCTTTAAACGAAATCCTTTGCTATAAAGTAGTAATATGGCCCGTTATATTATAAAGTCTTATACTTTAGGTATTACTCGCGGCACCTACTAGTAAGCTACCTTAGTAGGATAATAAAAAAAACCCGATTTGTTACGGACGCTTTAAGTATAATGTTATAACTACTTGGAGAAGAGATAGAAGAAGCTAGTTGGTTAATATAAGTATAGTTTAGGATGGAGCCGATAGAACCATATGACGAGGAATGGTAACCAAGGTTATGTGACGTGTTACGCAGTGTACAAAAGGAATAAGAGGAACTTATATACCTTACGTATAATGCGTATATTACGTATAAGAAGGATTTTATAGGAGTACGGTTGTGTATTTAAGGACCCTTAATCCCTACCTAAATAGTTCCTTCCTTATAGTAATTCTTAGAATATAATTAGAGTTAATCTATTAGGCGACCACTCTACTAATTATTATTATGTTGCTAACTTTAATTTGTATTACCTATACACCTAGCCTATTAACGAGCCTATTGTAGTACCTACTACAAGGTTCCGTTATATAATTACTACCTAGTTATAGTATTAAATATAGAAAGTTAAATAACATACCACTAAAAGCAGCCACTATAACGCTATTGACGGCGGTAACTACTTTAAGGTTAGGTAACACCAGTATAGCAAATACTAATTTATAGCAACCTATAACGGTTAGACAACTATAAGAGATAGTTAACTAATTAATGACCAATAATGCGGCGCTGGAAGAAAGGGTTAATAGGATAGGAGCAGCGAAGATCAAGTTACTATTAATTAAGAGATACTTAGGAGAGAGATTAAAGCTTAAAGGATTTCTTACGTAAATACACTTTAAAGTTATATAAGAAGGGGTAAAGCTACTAACACCTATAGATCTAATAGCCTATATAGGACTATTCCTATTAGGAAGGGCACTTAAATAGTTTAAGCCTTACCTTATAGAAATACAGGTAAATAAAATAACAACTATTAACTAAGAGGTGCGGTTTATATTCTTAAGCTAGGAAGGGTTTACGGAGTAACTTATATAAATATTTAGAGACCCAGAGGCAGTAACTACGGTAGAAAGAAAACTCTAAGATATTATGTAATAAACCTTAGCAATTAAGTACATAATATAGTTCCAGACGTTAGCTATATAAATTAAGTGGAATAATAAGGCGCTTATAGCATAGTATAAACAAGGACTTAAGGCTAAAGTTTAGGACGTAATTATTCTAATAGAAGATGTGGACACCCTACGGGAGTTAATAGATTAAGTAATTAAGATTAATAATTGGATCTATTAAAGGGAGTAGGCTAAGCAAGGCGCAGAATATATAACGACTAAAGCTAAGTTAGAAATTATAGTATGGCGTAAAGCTAATGGACCTAAGTGGTACTAAAAAAACCTATAAGAGATAAAGTAAGAAACTATAGAAACCTAGAGGTTAAGGATCTAGTAATTATAGGACTAAGGAGCACAGGCTAAATTAGGGATTTTATTAGTAGAAGATATTTAGGCGGACTCTATAGTAAAGTTAATGGTTTAAAGACAGAGCTTATATAAATTGCGGGAAATAAGGTTATTTCGTAAGGGGTTATAAAGATGGTTAGAGTTATTATATAATAAAGGGAACCTAACTAGTAGAAAACACATATATATAAAGGGATAATAGTGTACTACAAGGAACAAAAGAATATTTAATTAGAAGTTTCGCGTTCTGTTATAATAACGTATACCAAATTTATAAAGACGCTAAGTACGGCGTAAGCTATTAGCTATAGGAGCCAAAATCTATAGAGTATAGAGGAACTAACGAACTAGTTTATAGATCGGACATTAAGGACGACGAGTTTAACGCAGGCGAAATATTTCGTAATAATGAGGCGATAAAGGCGGCTTACTAGGAGTATATAGACCTTAGAGATGTTATACAGGAAGCAGAGGATGATTCTACTATAGAATAGGGAATATTAGTAGGGAACAAAACCCCACTAGATACGATGTCTATCGCTTTATAAGACGTAAAAAAAGTAGGATAGTAAACTACTTTGGCACTTAATAAAGGCAAAAGGCTAAAAGCTTAAGATTCTTAAGATAAGATAAGAGACGACTAAGATTCTTAAGATGAGATAAGGTAAGCTTAAGGACCTATAATAGACGATAACCGATAAAGCAGAGTAGTAGCTTAGTTTAAGAATATATAAATAAGCTTGGGATAAGAATTCCCAATAACATAAGATTCTTAAGACGAGATGAGTGAGATTTAAAACTCTTAAGATAAGATAAGAATACTAAGAACGCCTAGTTGGACTAAGGCGGGAGCTAAGCTTAAGTTAGAAGCGAGCTCAGAATTAAAGAATCTAAGGGGTTAAGAATTCGGAGTATAAATAAGGACACCTATAGGCAAAAGGTAAGAGGCTTCTTTATAGATTAGAGAATCTGTAATATAAACAGTAATTAGATTAGGAGACAGATATATAGACCTAAAGGACTTACTAGGCGAATAAAGCGTTTAACCTAAAGATTAAAAGTTTAATATGGAAATTAGGAAGTAAGACGACTTTAAGGATTTACTCGCAAGATACAAAAAAAAAAGAAACTATAGCAGAATTTAGAGCAAGAATTACTGCATGGTAAGAACAGAAACTAAATAAGAGATTTAGTATATTAGGACGTATAAGGGACAGAGCACTAGTATAAAGAATTACTAATAGGCCTAAGGTAGGCACACTAAGAGCTAAGTGGCTTACTAAACTGGAACAAGAAGAGGATTTAGGGATTCCTATTAGGTTTAAGGAACGATATATAAAGGGCTATTATAATGCAGTAATAAGAAGATACTTCTTAACGGACATACTATATATACTTAAAGGGTTATACTAAAAGTAGTATAGACAACGACACAATAATAAGTGGGAAGATTTCTATATATGGTTAGACGAGAAAGTTATCTAAAACCACCCGATTATAAAAAAGGCTATAACTTATATTAAGGGGGCCTTAATTATAACATTAAAAGATCTAGAGAAGTAATTAGAGGACTAAAGAAGTAAGAGGTAAATCTTAGTACCTGCGAATAAAGTTATAACACTTAGATTAATACAGGAGAGGTTTAAACTTAAGGATAAAAATAAGCTAAGAGTTAACCTAAGACACTAGGTATACTATATATTAGTATAGATTATATACGTAGATAATGCGTATAATATATATAGAGCACCTAAAGATAAAAACTGGAAGTATCTAGTAAGGATATATTAGGCACTGGATAAAGTAAAATATTAAAACGCTAAGTATATATATAGTCAGCACCCTATAGAAGTTTAAGAATAAGAGGACTTAATACTTTAACCAGGAAGATTCCTTATAGAAAAATGCCTAGATAAACGACAATAGTAGGAATATCTAGAGAATACCTATCTATGGTATATTAAAGATAAAAAGTAAACTAAGTATTGGCTAAAGTTAGACTAAGTACAAATAGGATCTAGTAACTAATAGTTAGGAAAAGTAGAGGCCTATAGGACTAGAGGGAACCAGTAGTAGAGCCTTAGACCCTTAAAGGAATTTAGGGACAATATTTAAACTTATAAGTTAAATAGTAAGATTAACAGTTTAAAGCACTAATAGATAGTAGAGTAATAAGGAACTATATCTCGCTAATAGCAGTTAAAAGAATAGGATTACCATATAGGAAGAAAGAATATCCTTACCTATTAGTAATAATTTTAGGAGATTTAATAGCCTATAGAGGAGAGATTATTAATCTTAAAATAGGACCTATTTAGATAACCATTAAAGGCAGATAAATTAAGATATCTTTTAACATATTACTATTAGGGAACGATAAGGTAGTATTAGGAATGCCTTAGTTATAGGAATATAATCCAAAGATTAATTAGATTATAGGTTAGGTTAATATAAAAGATACTTAACGCCGTAAGATGCGATAATAAACTAAGTTGGTATAGTACTAAGTTAGAGCGATATATAAAGAGACTAAGCGAGGCTTAAGTTATATACTAAAAAGATACTATAAGTATAGTAAGAAACTATAGTTACTAGAAAGTAAGAAGCTGTTAAAGTATATAGTATAGGACTATAAGATAAAGTTAAAACTAGAAATAAGTCTAAGGTTCTTTCTAATCTATAAGCTTACTAAAGAAAAAGAAAGAGCACTTAAAGAGTTTATCTAGGAAAACTTATAAAAGGGATATATTAGACCATCACAGTTATTAGCGGGTTATTTAGTACTATTCGTACTAAAAAAAAATGGTAAACTAAGGCTGTGTATCGACTATAGACAGTTAAACAGCATCACTAGAAAGGATAGGTATTCTTTACCCTTAATTAGCGAAATCTAGGATAGGATAAGTAATGCGTAAATCTTTATAAAGATAGATCTAAGATAGGCGTACTATTAGATTAGAATTAAGGAAGGCAACAAATAGAAGGCAGCCTTTAGGTTAAAGGAAGGACTATATAAACTATTAATTATATAATTCGGGCTTATAAACGCACTAACAACGTTTTAGAAGCGTATTAATAATATATTAGGAGAACACTTAGATGAATTTGTTATAGTATACCTCAACAATATTATTATCTACTTAATAACTAAGGAAGAATATAGAGAACACGTTAAATAGGTCTTAAAGAGACTATAAAAAGAATAGATGCTAGTAGTAATTAAGAAATATAAGTTCTTTACTAGGAAGACCGATTTTATAGGATTTATTATTAAACTAGGCTAATTTAGCATAGATCTAAAGAAGATTAAGGCTATAGTAAATTGGTAAGAACTAGAGAACGTTATATAGTTAAGATTGTTCTTAGGGTTTTGCAATTACTATAGAAGGTTTATAGTATAATAGTTAAAGGATATTAAGCCATTTACGCGATTAATAAAGAAAGAAGAACTGTGGATATAGGGAAAAGAATAATAAGAACTATTTAAAGAGGTTAAGAGGTTGTTTACCTAGGAGCTAGTTCTTAAAATCTATTAACTAGGTCTAGAGACGGTTATAAAAACGGATGCATTAGACTTTATACTAGGGGTATACTTTATACAGAAATACTAAGATAGATAGCACCTAGTAGCATACTATAGTTGGAAGATAACACCACTAGAGTTAAACTATAATATCTATAATAAGGAGTTATTAGGTATAGTTACAGCACTAAAGAAATAAAGAGCATTCTTATAAGGCATAAAAAAACTATTTATAGTTAAGATAGATTATAAGAACTTAATAGGATTCCTAATAATAAAGGAACTTAACTAAAAATAAGTTAGATAGGTAGAAATGCTTATAGAATACCATTTTAAGATTTAGTATACTAAGGGTATAGATAACACGTAAGCTAATGCATTAAGTTAAAAGCTAAACTATAGAATAACGAAAAGCCATTAGGGGCTTTACTGCGAAAAGATATAGACGGATTAATTAGATACAACTATCTGAAAATTATAGTAACTTATAAAGAATTAGAGAGAGTTTATAAGTTACTAAAAAGCTTTTAGGTATAGAGAATTCTAAAAGCATAGCTAGAAGATCTATAGATAGACATATATAAAAATTAAGAAGTAAAGTATATCCTAAAAAGTATAGTAGAGTATTTTATAGAAGATTTCTATAAGGGACTAACTTAAGGACATAATGGAGCTATAGGCTTAGTATTAAGACTTTAGGAGGAGTATATTATTAACAGAATTTAAAGGATAGCTAGAAAGGTTATAAAGTAATATCTAAATTACTAAAGAAATAAACTAATAAGGTATAAGCTATACGGAGGGCTATAACCTATTAAAATACCAGAAAGACTATAGGAGGTTATATTATAGGACTTTATTATTAAGTTACTAAGGTTAAGAGATCCTATTACCGGATAAGATTATAATATAATTTTAGTAATAGTAGATAAGCTTATAAAGTGGGGATACTTTATAGTATATACGGAAGAAATCTTAGCGGAAGATGTCGCTAGAATTTATGTTAAAGAAGTGTTTATAAGATATAGAGTACTAAGTAAAATTATTTTTTTTTTTTTTTTATATCCGTTGTATTATACTACGTACAATACTGCGCATGCAGCCTCTAGGCTATGGCGCTATAGTTCTATATACATGAATCCTTCCTAGGNAGCTTAANATGTANTAGTAGCTAAGTGGACACTCTGGCCCGTTTTTAAAATGCTAGGGGAGCTCTAGCGACTGGTGTTTTTTCGTTCTGGTATTTTGCTTACTATGGTCCAGTTTACACCAAGAAAAGGAAATCCTGGCTCTTTTATCTATTTCTGCCGTATTCTGCCGTTCCTAGAGTAGAAAAAGCGCTCTAAAAGAAGATTTTTATTAAATAGTTTTTGTACTTAAGAATAAGAGGCGTTACAATAGCTTGCTAGCTTGGAAGCAGCTACCAATTACCTAAAGCGACTTTTTATCCTGTACCCTATCTCTTCTCCTTGCTAAAGAAATGGGTAGGGAATTAGTAATTAATAGGTACTCTCCCCAAAATAACCTACTAATGGTATTTTATAAGGGCGAACCTCGTTACATAAACCCACTCCCATAGGAAAATTTTCACGAAGTTGTCTTGTATAGGGTATAAACACCATTCGCCTATACACCTTAGATTTAACGTGCTAAAGTAACCGGGCCGGCCCTTCCCCTCCCCACTATAGCCACCCCTATCTGCGCATCTGCGGTACGCCTATAGTGCGGTATTGTATGGTATGTTGGCGGTGGTGGCGGTTGTGGTAGAGGTCGTCTGTAGCGCGATGGCCGTAGACAGGTTGGTGGAGAGGTCGTCTGCAGCGTGATGGCTGTAGATAGGTTGTGGAGGTCGTCTGCAGCGCGATGGCTGTAGATAGTAGAGGTGTCCTGCAGCCTGATGGCTGTAGACAGGTTGCGAAGGTCGACTACAGCCCGATGGCTATAGACCAGGTTGCGAGGTCGACTACAGCCGATGGCTATAGAACAGGTTGCGAAGGTCGACTACAGTCCGATGGCTATAGACAGGTTGCCGAAGGTCGTCTGCAGCCCGATGGCTGTAGACAGGTTGTGGTAGAGGTCGTCTGCAGCTTGATGGCTGTAGACAGGTTGTGGTAGAGGTCGTCTGCAGCTTAATGGCTGTAGATAGGTGCGAAGGTCGTCTGCAGCTTGACGGGTGTAGACAGGTTGCGGAGGTCGTCTGCAAGCTTGATGGCCTTAGACAGGTTGCGGAGGTCGTCTGCAGCCTGATGGCTGTAGACAGGTTTGCGGAGGTCGTCTGCAGCTTGAATGGCTGTAGACAGGTTGGCGGGGTCGTCTGCAGCTTGATGGCTGTAGACAGGTTGCGGAGGTCATCTACAGCCTGATGGCTGTAGAAAGGTTGCGGAGGTCGTCTTGCAGCCTGATGGCTGTAGATAGGTTGTGGAGGTTGTCTGCAGCCTGATGGCTGTAGATAGGTTGGTGGGTGAGGTTGTCCTGTAGCGTAATGGCTGTAGACTGGTTGTAGTAGAGGTTGTGATGTGTCTGGTATTTGGCGTCTGGTGACGTGTCCGTAGGGGCTTATAGCCAGGGGCGTCCCTAGGACGACGACGGAGGAGCGAAGGGGGAGACGACGGAGGAGGCGAAGGGGGAGACGACGACGAGGAGCGAAGGGGGAGACGAGGGACGGAGGAGCGAGGGGGGACGACGACGGAGGACGACGACGGAGGAGCGAAGGGGGAGACGACGACGGAGGAGCGAAGGGGGAGACGACTAAGTAAAATTATATTAGACAGAGATTTAAGATTTATAGTAGTATTCTAGGAGGTATTCTTAGCGGAATAAGGAGTTTAAGTAGCAACTTCTACCGCATATTATCCGCAGACAGACAGTTAAATAGAAAGATTAAATTAGACACTAGAGCAGTATCTAAGGCACTATATTAATTACGCATAGAATAATTAGGTATCGCTATTACTAGTTATATAATTTATATATAATACAACACCATAAGAAGGAATAGGTACGTTACTATTTAAGGCAAATTATGGATATAAGCCAAGAACATTATTATTGCTACGTTAAGTAAAGAAAATAAGTAGCATAGCTAAGTAGAGAATAAAGACGCTAATAGATCTTTATAAAAACCTTACGGAAACAGCTAAGGTAGTATAGCAAAAAATAAAAAAATACTACGATGCTAAGAGATCTAAGGGACTAGATCTTAAGGAGGAAGATAAAGTATAGCTACTATACAAAAATTTTAAGAGTTAATAATTAAGTAAGAAGTTAGACCACGTCAGACTAGGACCTTTTAGAATTATTTAGAGGATTTTACTGGTTATATTTAGATTAAACCTACTAGCTAAGATAAAAATCTACTTTATATAGTATATTGCAATGCTAGAGCCAGTATATAGGAATATTAAGCCACTAGTTTATAAAGCAGATACGTATAGAGGATAGGAAGAAGACAAATAGTAAGTTTTAAAGATCGTTAGTTATAAGGACGTAGATAATAAAATATAGTATAAGGTAAAGTAGATAGGCTATAACGAGACTACCTAAAATCTACTAGAAAATTTAAAGAACGCTATAGAAAAGGTATAGGAGTATTGGAAGAAAATAGGTTAGGTAATATTAATAAAGAAGGATTGCTAAAGAATAAGTTACCTAAGGGGGACCTAGAAAGAGCGACTGCTAAGTTATACAGAGTTGTTCCCTTTACTATAGGAAGAGAGTTAATTCTCTTATTACTAAGTTCCTATAGACCTTATTTTATAAGTTTCTACTCCTTAAAATAAACCTTCTTATAACCCTTCTTAAGACAAAGCAACTAAGTAGATGCCGCGATATAAGCATTTAGGGCCTTCTGTTCCGCATTACGAGAACGTTTTAACTTAGTAAGGGCTTAAGACAGTTTACTATCTAGCTGCGTAGCAGCAGATTAAATATAAAACCCTAAGACAAATTAACTAAGGAACTAGACGACTATTAAGAAGAATAGGTTACGTATATTTAGTATTAGAGGTAGAGCAAACGTTATAGGACGAATAAATATTTGCTTTAGTGCACTTTAAATAAGAGAACGGTTATCGCGAAGATAGGTTTGCTAATATAATATAAACTAACCCCTCTTTTAAACAGCGAGAATATAGAGATAGTATAATCTCACTAAGGGATAATATTATAGTAATAGTGCGAGCACAACATTAGGCGTGTAAGGAAGAAGTTACTTTAGGCATAATAAGTAATAATATTAACTAAATTAATTAGACGGATATTATACCTCTAGTAAATAACTTGGAGATACTAGGGATCTTTAAGGACAAAGATAAAGAGGAGGGAGATAGTGTTACGGACGCTTTAAGTATAATATTATAACTACTTAAAGAAGAGATAGAAGAAGCTAGTTAGTTAATATAAGTATAGTCTAAGATAGAGCCGATAGAACTATATAACGAGAAATGGTAACTAAGGTTATATAACGTGCTACGCAGTATATAAAAGGAATAAGAGGAACTTACGTACCTTATATATAATGCGTATATTATATATAAGAAGGATTTTATAGGAGTACGGTTATGTATTTAAGGACCCTTAATCCCTACCTAGATAGTTCCTTCCTTATAGTAATTCTCAGAATATAATTAAAGTTAATCTATTAGGCAACCACTCTACTAGTTATTATTACGTTGCTAACTTTAATTTACATTACCTACACACCTAGCCTATTAATAAGCCTATTGTAGTACCTGCTACAAGGTTCCGTTATACAATTTACTATCTCTATATAAAGCTACAACCTTTATAGCTATTTATAGCTACATCCTAACCGCTGTTAGATATTAAATCTCTTTAGTAACTACTACTTTCTTCTCTTAACTTATCTATAGCTAGGGTTTACTATATTCTAGCTAGGCCTTACTATTAATTAATAAATTTGCTATATCTTAACTATCTTCTATATACTATCTCTTATAGACTATTACTATATACATCCTAATTCCTCTCTCCCTAAAGCTGATTAAAGGCGTAAATAGGATATTGTAACGGGACTAGCCTAGTTACAGTAGGAATGTCTCGGTGAAACACTCGATAGATAAATTCCGACGCTTTGATCAAATTCTACCGAAGTCCGTCAAAGACCGCGTACGTATATACGCATACATCGACCACCAAGCCCCTGACTATTTAATTATATAATTCTCTTGTTATTCCTTTCTCTTCTTTATGTAATGTCTCGTTTTTAGCAAGAGCTATATACCCTTAGATTTAGATAGAATTTATATTATTCTTTTAAATCTTCCCTAAAGTCTCTCCGCGCCCTTATAGTATGTTATATTAAAACAACTACTATTAAAATGGCAAATGAACTTAAACCTACCGCGTTAATTATGAGTATTATAGCCCTAGTTAGGGAATAGTTAACTATAATGCAACAGTCCTTTATAAATGCTTTAGCCCAATAGCAAGCAATATTAGAAGCTTAGTACTAGTAATTAATAGGAACAATCCACGAAGAACTCCGTAACCTTAAAGCACTTATATTAAAGATCCTAACAATAACACCTGTAAATAAAATTAAAATAACTGTATATAAACCCTAAACTAGTAATAGTAACTTAACCTATACTTATAATAAACCTAATACCTACTATAAAATCTAAAAAGCTCCCTAACTCTCTAATGTTTAATAGAAATTAAAATAACCTACGTCCCTTTATAACCAAGCTCCGTCTTAAACTTTTAATAAACTATAATTAATACCCTACTAAAGCTAGCAAGATTAGCTATGGAATATCTTATTTAAGTAAAGATACTATATAAACTATGGACCCATTCTTCTATAATAGCACCTTTGTTAATTTTAAAATCTTTATCTCTCTACTAGAATAAACGTATAATAACGCTAGCTATAAATATATAGCTATTACTAAACTTAAAAACCTATAATAACGGACCCGAGACTTTACCAGCTTCTTTTTGGAATTTTTAGGCCTTATTAGTAAACTAGATTAGAATAAAGCCGCTAGAGTTACTGCTCTCCGTTAAGCTATTTTAGATAAAATTAGAGTATAGTTAGTAGGTAAAGAACTGCTAAAGGACTTACCTAAATTTGCTATAATATGTTAATAAATTAATAAGGGCCTTTAATATAATAAATAGACTTATTCCCTAAAGCTAACTATACCTTATATTTAAAACTCTATAAAACTAGTATATATCCTAAAGCGCGACCCATCTTTAAGACCTAAAAGCCCTATATATAACCCTATGGACCTTAATACTACCTAATTCTATATATCCTTAGGAACTAATAAATAAAGAACTTAAGCCGCGAATAGAGAATGCTTTAGATATGGTAAAAAGAGATATATTTAAAGGAATTATTAAACTTACCCTTTTAAAAAGGTCCGATATAGTTCCTTTTAGTCCTTAAATTATACTTATTTTATAAATTATACTTAGTTGCTATAAAGTATTTTACCTTTAGTTAATTTAGAAAACGAATTATCCTAGGGCTAAGTTGCGCCTTAGGATAAGAAGTGGAAGAGTATAAGTATCTAGGCTCTTCTAGCGCTAATATATAATATAACTCCCTTAATATACTTAGCGAAATTTAAATACTTAGAAAATAGAAGGAAGTATAAATCCTTATAGATAGCGAAGCTACTAGTATAGGCTTTATTAATATAAACTACGCGAAAACTTAACGCTTAAATTTAAAAAAAACTTAATAAGCCCTAAGGCCTATAAGGCTTTAATAGTAAGCCTTTAATATACAGCGAACTAATATACTACGCTCTTATAAAGATATAAATAGGCGAATACCTTAAATACGTTTCCCTATTTATAATACCCTTAGAGTATTATAAGGTAATACTTAGATATAGATAGCTAAAATAATACAACCCTTTAATTAGCTAGGTTAAAGAAACACTAAAATTCTATATAACCTACTACCGAAGTTATTACTTAAAATACTACTTACTCTATAAATATATATATAACTCCTAGAATCTTATTGTTGGGGAAGACGCAGCCGGATTTGGAGGCTCCTCCCCCCCGTTTTAGGAGGCTGTTTCTCCTCACTTAGACCCATATCTATCGCCGCTTTTACAACATGCTAAGCATGCTAAGGACGGCAGGGTCTTCCTTATTTACCCACTAAACCTAAAAGCTCCCCAAACGTCCCTCGGCGGCTAACGTTATTTAAGAAGCTATAGACGTCCACCGCCTACCTTTATCCTTATCCTTTGCTAAAAGCACTACCCTTATACAATAAAACCTCCCTTCTACACTACGCTCCTTTAACCCTTTTCCCACAGTAGCTATATATACATTTTCCCCTACTATTATGTCGTTTACTTCTAATACTCAATTTCTAGGTTTCTACCCATAGGATTTTTTTGCCCTATCCCGCTCTTAAGAACGCCAATCTCCCGTAGAGCCTTTTTCAGCGTTCCTATTAACAGCAGTCGCTCTTAAGCTAGCTTCTGCGTATAAGCAACTGGCAGCTGCTAAAGTACTAAAACACTACGCGTTTAACCACCATGCCCTTTTAAAGTAAGAAATGGCGAAATATAGATCTAGCCTTTAGCTTAGACTCCAAACTAGGCAAGCCGTTTTATTTTAAGCTAGCTTTAGACTTAGATTTAAGCTCTAACTCTAGAGCTAGGGAAGACGCCAATTCTAAGGGGAAATATTTACGGTAGAGGATTACGTATTATAAGGATTAAGGAAGGGCAAAGTTAAAATAGAAGCCCTAGTCTACTTCTCTTGTTAAGCATAAGTTCCAAAATTAAGAAAAGTTCATTTATATTTAAACCAAAATTCACCTTATAATACTAACGATTTATATTTAGGTTCTGCCTAAAAGTTAAGTCTAACCCAACTAAGGCCCTTTATTAGTGCGCGGCCAACACGTTTAAAATATACCTTAAATGGCGTATAAAGAATTCTCAAATTAAGAAGGAAAGTACAATCCAGTTATACTAGAGACGAATACTATACAAATTTATAGATATAGCAGGCTATAGTATAAATAATGGCGTAGAACTTAATATATAAGATATAGGTAATCTTTAATTTTTTAAAAAAAAATCCTGGCTAATTTGTTATAGTGGATCCCAACCTACTTAACGCTAATATATAAGCTGGACACGTTAGAGAAAGAAAAGGATGCTATATATATACAGGACTTATATATAATTATTAATGCCCATTAAATAATAAACGCGAAGCCTTACTATAGTCGTTTTCGAGTGTAGATAGGAGCAATCCTCCTTCTCTCTAGTGCTACGGCAATAAGACCCTAAGCTCTTATTAAAAGTTTAAGCGCAAGAGGCTCTAATAAAGCGCTTTTATATAAACATATTATAATCCTAAGAGTTCGCGATGCGAAAAACTTTAATTAAACCACAACTGTCGCCCTCGTAAGTCTTATATATATTAAGAATTCTAGAGGTATAGGCAGACGGTATATAGCGACGTTAATTAAAGACGGCGCAAATAGTGCTAATAGACCTATAGTAAGAGGTTCATTTTCCGTCTTAAAAGCATCCTAGCTTTTTATATCCTATCCCATCTTATAAGCCTTGCTATTATAAATAATACATTTTAACGCCGTTATACTTTACCGGAAGAGATTTTTAAACTTAAAATCCTAGCAAAAAAAGAGAGTCTTAAAGTAAAGTTTAAGAAGGAGATAGAGAAACGACCTATCTTTTAAGATATTAAGATAATGGCTAGTTATAGGGGAGTATCGGACACCAAAGCATTCCCTTACCAAAAATGCCGCGATTACTACATATAGTTAGGCCGAGTAGCTAAGTTTAAAAAATCGCTTAAACTTTATTAGCTGCGACAAGCATCTAGAAGGAAATTAAATAGTAAGTGTCTAATTTAATATAAGTGCATATATTAACTAAGTTTTCTAGGCGCCCTTACTCTAGAAGAGCGAAATTAGATAATAGGTTATTACGGCAATACCTACTAACGGTTTTATTTACCTAATTTAATTAAGCGCGATTTCCAATTAATCTACTTTAGGACTCTATTATAGGACGACCTTATCTAATATACCACACAGATAGGGATCTTAAGGGATAAGTAGGCCCCTATAGGTCTAACTAATAAGCAAAAGCTTAAATTCCAGCTAGAACTTAATTAACGCCCTAATATTCTGCAGCTTTATAAGAAATAAGAGCGATATAAGTAAAAGATTAGGAGCTAGGGATATTACCCTATTAATACTATAAAGGGAACGAAACTATATAACTGTTATAACGAAGCCAGATATAAACTTTATAGTATTATAAACGTCCTACGTAAATAAAAAGAGGACTAGGTTATTCTTAATTTTTATAACGCCATTAACAATTACGATATTAAAAGATAGCTTAGTGGTAGCGTTGGGACGGAAATTCCCACCCGTTTAGCTGTATAGTATAAATTTTACAAATATGCTACTATTACCAAACTACTATCTTAGCTGCTAAATAAGCTCAAAGAAGGACACGCTATAAAACTCTATATAAAGTTTATCCGCAATTTCGTTAAGTATTATAATTAATAAGAGAGTTAGCAGAATGGGATCCTAAGTAAGGCTATTAGATTTTAATTTAGGTCTAAAGTAGACCAAAGTATAATAGGCGTAAAAAGAGGTATAAGTAATGCCAATACTGGCACCCATTAGTAGGCAAAGCGGTAGAAAGAATAAATTAGCTTAGACTCGCCTTTCTAAAAAAACCTAAATAAGACGCGGAGCGCGGTCCCGATTAAGGAAGAGGGTGTTAAGATAATACAGTTGCCGTATCCTATAACATTTACTAATCTTATTTATTTTATCTGCATTAGCAATAACCAACTCTTAATGCTAAGGTAGACCCGCCTATTTACGAAGAAGGATACACTATAGAAGTATCTTAATAATCACGTTATAGAAGGAGTGTTTAGGTAGGGGTTCCACTATAAGCATTCTTATTACTTAGAGTGGATTAAAGGACTTAAGCATTTTAAAAATTACGTAGCCCTTATATATGGCGTATAGCATCCGATTAAGAGGCACTACTAGGTAAGTTGCCTTGCCTATATAAGAATCCTATACTAACCCTCTAGTACCTATAAAAAGGCATATAACTGGTAAATTTAGAACTATACGTTCCTTATATATGGGACCTTTTCCTAGTTATTACGCGCTTATCTTATTATTCTTTACCACTTTTTATTTTATTTTAGTCTATTATTATCCAATCCTATTCTAGTATTTAGTAGAATAAATACAATAACTAGGATTTTGTAATTCGTTTAGGGGGTAAGGGGTAATAGGTAAGGGTAAGGGTAAGGATAAGGTAAAGGATAAGATAAAGGGTAGGGTAAGAGGTAAGGTAAAGGGAGGCTAATGGGAGATAGATAATATAGTTGCATAATATCTGACGGACCGACTATAGACAAGATATATATTCGAATTTCTTAAATTAACCCGAACGGAGAAAGGAAGAGAAGTATTATATAATAACTTCCTACCTAAGCCGATCTCCTAAGCTATATATCTTTACTTATATATAATACTCGCACCTTTTACAACAAAGTATATAAGGGTAATTAGGGTCGGATAGATAACTGCTGTCCTTAATATAACATATAAACTCGGCTCTGCAACTAATATTATAATAGGTCCTAGTCGTATAAAGGGTATTAAGACAGTTATTAATGTTTTCGCTTTTACGCTTAGCCGCGGCATACCTCGCCTCGGCGGATTAAAGCAGTAATTCTATTTGTTATAGCTAAGATTAGACAGCTTAAAGTTTTAGCATAAATTTTTCCTCTATATCCTTAGATACGGTAATCACTGTCCATATAATACCGATGGTGAAATTGCCTATGACGTCTAGCTCTATAAAGTCCTTAAGTTTAATAAGCTCTTTAATATACTCGGCCGCTATTAAGGTAATTATATTATATAATGCTAAGTTACCTATTAGGCTAAAGACATCCTTAATAACATTAGGAAACCCGTCTATAGACTAGCTGGTTCCTAAAATATATTAGATTTTTATATTTACAAGCTCTTTTAGCTATAGTATATTATAGTAATCGGCAATTGCATTAATATAGACGTGACGAAGTATAATATAGGCCGTCGTCGGCCGTATCGTTGTGTTTTCATTATTACCACCACTATTATCTAGTTTAGATGGCGATAAGGCATCAGCGTCGTCAATATTAGATCCTTACTCCTCCTTACCATTTTTATAGTCCCTTTTATATATAAATTAGATCATCCTCTTAATGGTGCCAGAATCGAACTTATTAATATTTATAATATTAGTCGCCGCCTCCTACTCGTTAGTTGGTTAGTTAGGGTTAATTCTACTAAACGTTTAGTTAGCTTTTACCTAAAAGCCTCTATTATAGGCAGCTGTAAGTACAGGAGATTAGGTGCATATAATCGCTTTATAGACTTTAAACTCCAACCCCTAATATATAAGTTTTAAGTCGCTATATTTCTCGCTGTTTATAAGCTACGCTAAGCTAAACAGAGCACTCTTAGATGGCATATTTCTCTAGTTTCGACTACGCCTTAAGCAATATTTAAGGGAGTGATTTAGTGTCAAATAGGATAATTAAGAATAAGAACTCTGCTTTATTAAATATGGCTCTAGAGCCTCTATATATATATTAAGAAGTTATCATTAGCTTTATCTAATCTACGACGGATTTAGCTAGTTAGTTAGAGCTTTAAACGTCAGTCGCTTAACTAAGGACTAGTATGACTTCTAAAGTTCTAGGAAGGGTAAATAGTAGGGTCAGCCGCAGCGCCTAGAAGTAGTTAGGTTATATAATAGAGGCTTAGTTAGAGGACGTGTTTCTATAGCTTAGGTTAAGGCTCTATACTCCTCCAAGCCATATTAAGTAAAGTTAAATAGTATTATATTCCTGCGTACCGGCCTACTAATTACACTATTCCTGCGCCTCTAAGAGCGGTTTTCTAGCCGACCTTCTTATTATTAGCTAGTCGAAGTATACTTTTTAGATAAGGGGTACTGACTTAATTCTTAGTTAATTACTCCGTAAGTCTTAGAGATAGTATATTCCCTACTAATAACTTACTAACTAAGTAAGCAGATTAATAAAACCAACCTCGCGAACATACTACTATATAAAGCTTAGTAGATAAAAATACATTTCCTAAATTAATAGGATCTAGTACAAAGAGTAATTATATAATGCTTCAGCATATTTAAGATACCTTAGAATTTCACAACTTTACTATTATTAGCATTGACAAAATGTCTTTTAGGAAATAATTCACCTTCCTCTATTATTAGTGGAGGGAACTCTCCTAGTACGTTAGATATTTATTTAACATTTTACGCATATTATAGAGGGCTTATATATACCAAAATCAGCTAAGGGCACTAAAGAACAATACTAAGAAGTAACGGAAGAGGTATATAATATAGTATTATATATCTACAGAGGCATAAAACCTAAAAGAGCCTAACTATGCTCTATATTGCTATAGTGCTCATCCCTTACATAGCCGCACCTATACGGCGATGTTTTAGTCTTTTTAGAGAACCCTAGATATAAGCAAATCCAGTACTAGGGGATGCTTTTAAGGAGAAAATTTAGTTCTAGGTAATACTATTGTCCGGGTAAGGCCGCTAAAAAGTTTAAGGAAAATAGGATAGTAGATAAACCTAAGGATAGGGAGTGGAACTAAACTCCTAGCATCAATTTATCCTCTTTATTTCCCGTTATTCTCCTATCTATCTCTTCTACCAGTTTTCTAGCCTCCTTTAATTCTTTTAGGAGAGTTACCTAGTTACGCCTCTACTTATAAACGCATTATAAACCTACTAGTAAACATCTTAGGCAAGGTTTGTCGCCATCGCCATTATACTTAAGTTTCTTTAAGGAGTATTAAAAGCACGATCTCATTCTCCTTAGCACTGGAATTTGTAAATCTCAACTATAGCCAGTAATAGTCCTTTTTTTATAATGCCTCTTATATAACTTAAGGAGGTCACCTCAAAAGAAAGCTTTAGAGCATTCGTCGTAATAGTAGGTCAGCTCTTTAGCGTCTATAAGAGTTAGGAATATACGCTGCGGTTAAATAAAGCAGAGACTTACGGGATTTTTAATATCGGTTTAAGTGCCCTATTTAAACAAAACTTCTTATATAATTGCTATAGTTATATACATAAATTTTCTAATTTAGTAGCTGCCCCTCTATAAGTAGACTGTTAACTCTAATAACTATAGGGCAGAGCATCCTTTTACTTACCTATTTCCATTCTATCGCGGCAGTTAGTAGTTAAAAGTAAACGGCTAAGTTTATATGCGATATCAAAGAGGTTTAAAATGCAGAAAGATATAGAATTAAAGATATAGACCACTAAGAGGAGGCGGGATATAAAGTTTCTACGTATTAATGTGGCGCTAACACTAATATTATATATAGAATAATCTGGCGTATTAACGATTAATATAACAATATAAGCATTCCTAATATAGAACCCTGGTTTCTATTTAAAGCGCAAGGCGTCCTACTATTTCGCGTTCTAGATAGTAGAAGAGTAAAATATAAAAAGTTAAAAAGATAGACTATTAGGGAGCAGACTGCTAAGCTAAACCTCTAGAAGTTTTAGAGAGTCTTATATTTAGGAAATATTACGCAGGTAGAAGGAGTAAGCGAGGAAAAAGGGCTATATTAATTACCTATAATACTTATAGGGAACACATACCATGCTTATTGCTATTATTTAGAGTATATATACTCCTAAATTGTTTCGGTTTTAAGACAGCTTATCTTCTTAAATGGGCAATAAGCTTTAGGGATAAATCTAATTAGCTTCTACTAAGCCTGTCAAACAATTATATCTAAGGCTTATAGAATATAGGGAGTCGTAGAATAAGGCTTAGGTTATCTAACCTTAAGGATCTTTCGCGATTTAGCTTAGATTATATCCGGGATAACATTAAGAGGAAAGAAAGTAATATTAGCTTCTTAATTAGCTCTCGTCTAATTTATAGCGGAACCCTAAATGGTTTAGTAGCTTATAGTACCTACCGAATTCTAGACACCTTTGCACCGCAACCACTAAATTATAGACGCCTTCGCATCATAACTACTAAATTATGGACACTTTCGCACCAGGACTACTAAATTATAGACGCTCTATACCGTAAGCACTAGTATAAGAAGCCCCATATTAAGATCTAATCCAATTATAGCATACATACCAGATTTAATAGTATTAGTAATAGATCCCGGTAGCTCGAGATAGTAAAGGGGATATACTTAATACTTATCTAGTGTTTGTCCAGAGGGCCCTATACAGTGTTACGTAATACGAGCTTTTATGTAAATACTTTATTAGTTCCTAGCACTCTTTAGTAGTAACGGGGATCTTAGGTACCCTGCTTTTTTAACGCTTAAAGCGATATACGTTTTTTTAATTAGTAATCCTTTTTATTTAAAAATAAAATGCTTAATTTTATTGCTATTATTTAATATCCTTTAATATCTATTCCCTTCTATTTGCTACTAGTAATATATAATTATACCCAGGTTTACTATAAGTGTACTTATCTCCGCTATACCGTAAGAGCTTAGTATACAAAATACTAGGAGACGCAGAAAAGATATTTAGTAAACGTTGTCGCAATGTAAGAGTAAATACCTAAGCCATTAATGCATAACTAATTTTCTATTATAGTGAATATAGGCTCGATAAAAACTGCGGTACGCCTCTATAGGTCTATATAGAGGCCTAAAAAGCTTATATAAGAATTTCTTCTAGGCGATTACAAAGACATATTAAACTAAGAGGCTTACTTAAATATGTATAAGAAGGCAAAGGAGGAAATTATTTAACAAACGTAAAGGGGGCTGCGTATTGCTGGCAAAGGGCGTATATAACTCTCTTCTTTATAGATATACTATAAATAAGTATTTAGGGTAGAGAAACCAAACTATCTCTAATAAAGTATTTAATGTATTCCAAACCTAGCGATAAGTCTAGTCATTGTGTATGTCCGGCTCGTGGCTTAGTTATGGCCGGAATTAGGCGGTCAGCGCTACTAAATTCCGCCTAACTTAACGCACCAAGCCTTAGCCCCTGGACGGTGAGACCTCGGACGTAGGCTAGGTAAACCTTAGCATATACACTTACAACGTTCTATTAACCGCCCGCCTGTTAAATATATCCAATAGCTTTTAAATAGAGATAATAGTAAGTAGCTCTTCGTACGCTATAGACGGTATATATACTAACATTTACAAAGAAACTAATATATACAATAAATGCATCCGTTAAAACACCTCTACCTTACCCCCAACGTGCTAAACGTCAATATCCGTTAAAAAGAAAAGATGCCAACCCATAATACCGTTTATTTATATTATATAAAGATCTCACTACGCGAGTTAGTGTTTTAGAGGAGATGTTTAGGCTATTGCCCACAATATAAGTAGACGAAGCCGCCTTTACTAAGGCCGTCACCGGTCACATTCTTGCCCTTAAGCATTATATAGGAGCTAGACATTTTTGACCCTTAAAGTTAAAAGGAGGGTAGGATTATCCTATCAAAGATTATAATAGAATTTACTAGCATTTAGATTTATATTATAAGTATATTAAAACTATAGAGGGGTTTAGGTATAAGATTCTAAAGCGTTATCTTAACTAGGATACGTGCCTACTATACGGCTACCAATTCAACTCTTTCGCTGGTCTTCTTTAATATAAGCGGAAAGCTTATAGTATAGAAGCTTTATTACGGACTTAAATATTTACACTATTTATAACGTATATTAAGAAGAGTACGTTATAAAATTATATTATTTTAGAAATACTTACGAGATATAGACTTACAATCGGCGGAGGCTAGTAATTAAATAAAATAAATAAAAAACTTTACTATTTACACGCCTTATATAGACTCGCCAAAACCTAGCTTTAATAGCGGTAGCTAAGGAGAATCTATTCCTCCAAGCGCTGAAATAGGCCCCTTAACTTTAAAAGCTAAAGACAGCACTTAGATACCTATCCCAACGTCTTTTACGGGAGGAGACTTTGAATTCACTATAGCACTAAGCACTGCGCTATGTGCGATTAAACCTAAAGCATAAGGGGGTAAAAGGGTATTTAAGTTCTCTATAGTACTAAGCGCTACTAAAAAGGGTTTCGGATTTACTATAGATCTATAGACCAATTTTTCTGTTAAACCTAAAGCTAGAAGGGACTTTAGGTTAGGGTTACTAAGTGCCGCTACAGTTAGGTTTAGTAGAAATAGTGCTAAAGGGGATTTCGGATATATAGCTCTATATATAAAGTTTCCGGCAGGTAAACCGGGGGGTTATAGTAAGGGGATTTTTGAATTTAGGATAGAACCTTACGCCGCTAACGTTCCCTTTAATGATCTTATATTTAGAGCGGGCTAAGGTTAGTAGTTGTAGCTTTAGAACTCTTAGTAAAGAGATTAGATAAAATATATCTTAAATAACGTAAACAAGTTGCGTCTTATTACTTATTAAGTAGGCTTATTTCTATTCCACATATAATAAACCACCATTACTTTTCCTTCTCTAATAGTAGGAGTTAGACTTAATCGTCTTAGCCACCCATTCTAAATAATACTGATTTTAATAAGAGCTGGCTTAATTAGTAGGCGCGATTACTTATATATCCCCTCCGCATGCTTTAATAATAGATATACTATTAGTCTCTTCCTTTTAAAGGGCTAGGTTATACTATACAATCCATCTCTAATTAATGTCTCCTCTAAGGTGATAGCAACTAATAGCAATAATATTATCGTTATTAGCTAGCTGCTTCTAATCTAGTGATTATCTAATTAAGAGTGGGGCATATTAAGGGAAATCATATTCTTTAACGTATAAGACTTAGAAACTACCGTCCCTAGTAAAACTAATAAGGGCATTTATAAACTTTAAAAGTATTAGTAAGCAGAGCTTTTTTTCCTTAAAGAAAAGAAAACTGGCATAACCTTATTGTCGTTAATTTACGGCCACTTTAGAATAGCATTGGTTGCGCCTTTAAGGACTATAATGCCTTAATCTTATAAAAGCTGCAAGACAAAACGGGCAGAGTTCTTATTGGATAGGTCTAGCGACTACTCCTCCTAGTATCTATGGACTTTAAGGGCAAGAGAACTTATATCTTTAACTTAGAAAAAATCTTAACCTTTATATAACGCGATTTAAATTTAGGGCTAATTACCTTACTAATACTAAAAGAACCGGAAAACTAAATACGTAAATAAAAGCAAAATTTAATTAAGAAACAACCTATACCCTAATAAAGCTTTTATTTATCTAATAACAAGGCGCTCCCTATATACTACACATTTAGCAATATACTCTTGGTTCTTGTTACTATGCGCTAGGTATATAACTACCTAGCGCATTATATCCGACTACTAGAAAACACTCGCGGTAGAGTTATTTATTACCCTTTAGAATAGCATTTTCTAGTAATTAGCTTAGTATTCCGTAATCATCTAGCCATATATATATTACTGACCTTATTTTAGTTCCATAGTGTGTCTAGTTAATCTAGGGTGTTGGTATAACAGAGGCTTAATAACTAAAAAGCACTAAATCCATTATTACGTCTACTTTATATATATGCACTTAAAACATAAGTCAGCCTAATAGTGCACCCGAAGAGGCGGACAGCTCTTATACGTATAAGGCAACCATTAATAGAACTCAGCCTCTAAGCCTTACGCCTAACTTATAAGAAGGATTAGAGGTTAAGCGGGACTCATCATATACTAATTCAACTGCTTAAAAGCAAGGCAGCAGCTCGTTTTTATATAACCTTTCCTACTTAATAGCAGCCATCCAACCGTATCTCCAACTAGTATCAATTGGTATTTCCTAAACATTATAAAGTTTTATCCTAGGCGCCAGATTTAGTTATAACTTAGTATTACTTTAATATTTGCTTACAGATTTTAATCCTTATTTATAATTACTGGCTTATTTAATCTTTAATTAAGGGATAATAACTACGTCAAAGCTATGGATTTAGATTTAAATATACTTAGCCAAAAAAGGCGGTAATTGCCACGTTAGCCGTAAGTAGCGGCTCTAATTTTCAGTATATCCTATAATTTAGTGGTCACAGTATAAAGGCGTTTATAATTTAGTAGTCTGGTACAGAGGCGTCTATAATTTAGTAGTTATAGTATACTATATCTAGGATTTAATAGTTACCACGTAAAACGCCTCCCCTAGCCCCCTAAAGTCAGCCCATCCCGCCTACCCCAACACATCTATAGTCTTATACTAACTTCGTTTACCTTAGGAGATAGTATACAACCCCCTAGAAAAGCATTTCCAATATTACATTAGTTCTTCTATAAGTCGCGATAAAATATCTAAGACCACTTCCCTATAAGTTCTAGTATTGCCAGTATAGATATAAGGGCGGCAGGTTAACCAGGGCGAGGATGTAGTTACCTTCTCCCTTTACCACTCTTAGTTGTTTCGGTTACAAAAATACACAATTATCAGTTTGCCTACGCTACGTATTTCTATACACAGTTCTTTTATTACTTTATACTATTCCGTATTATACTTTATTAGTACTACTAGCCAAGCCACTTTTAGGAGCATCTTTTGCTTTAGGTGCTCCTCCTTTTTATTTTTCCTAAACTCGCTATTAGGCTTCTTATTTAGCAGTACAAGAAGCTCTAAAAAGTCTACCTACCCTAAGACTTATTACAGCCAATAACTTAGTTGCTAAAGTCTCTATTATTACTTATATTGGTTATTTAGGTTTATAAGGCCACTATATTAAAGGAATCTACTAATAGGGAACTAGGTTATAAGTCTATAGAACTCCTATAAGTAATACCGCTAAAGCCCCCGCCTAGCACGCCAGGTGCTCATTATTGTAACGGTTCGTCTACATAGCTACCATCAAGGCGTCGTCGGTCACGGATCAACGTTGCCTAAACGTTGCCCCGACGACCGAACATATACATAATCATCTACCGCGCCCCCTTCTTTAAGCCCTTACCTTAGTCTATTCATAATATAGCCCCTTATTATTACTTAATTTATTAAATCGCTCCCACGGAAAGCTAGCCGTAACATTAGACTAAGGTTAACCCCAATTAGCCTGTAGAGGCGATATAATACTAGGTCCAACGGTTAAACGCATAGCCAGTTCTACCACTATAATTACAAACCAACCAACCCTCTAAGCCCTGCTCGAGGCAGGCAATTGCAACAGTAGATTAAGCAGCTAAAAGAAGAGACTGCGGCAATTAGATCAAAAGGATCACCCCAATTACAATCTCAGCAGCAAGAGGACTTGCCTGAGGAAGCAAAGAAACACTATAGCAAGAAAGAGCGCATCAAGGCCTAGTGCACTAGAGATAGCTACCAACCCAGCACTAGCAGGTCGTGAGGAACCCGTAGACGCGACACTTAAGCCACCAAAGCTCCAACCGTACTATAGCGAGACAGAGCTTTTAGATAATATGAAGAGCAAATGGGACTGTCTTATAGCATAATCGGAAGACGATGAGAACCCCATATACTTCGAGATGGAGACTAAAAGGGAGTTTACAGCCGCAACTACCTAAAGCCTAGCCAAGATACCTACAACCAAACTTATAGAGGAGCTAAGGCTCCAGGGAATATGAAGAAAGGCGTTAGAACAGCAGATCGCTATACTATAGCGTCTTATAAATAACCACACGCATAAGGCTATCAATATAAAAGAGGAGGCCGAGGCAAAGATAGCGGAGCTTAAGGAGCACCTAGATAATAAGACTGACAAGCTCCGCAAGGCTAATCGGAAGATATTAAGGATGGGCTGTAAGGTTACCATATAAGCCCCAAATTGGGAAGACAGCGAGTAAGAAAGCATACCGTTACGGACGATTTAAGAAGGGACACCACTTTTTTAGATGAGCAGTGTTACGGGCTTAGGACGCACGGCAAAGTTCCTAGATCCACCTACGCTTATAGATAAAAAAGAACCTACCTATTAGGCCTAGAGTGGCTATATATAAAACAAGCTTCGATCTAATACAGACTAGTTTTACAGGGACGACTTAGGCTAAGAAGAAGATGTAAAAGTAGCGTATATTAAGACGCGTGTAGGAGGCAAAGCTTATAACCACCTCTTACCTTATTTAGAGGCAGAGCGTGACGCGGAATGTAACCCTACTAGTAAAGAGGTACTTAAGTTTCTAGAGAACGTCTTTAAGGACCTAGATTGCCGTATTAAGGCCCAGCAAAAACTTAAAGGCCTTAAGATGCTATACCTAGGAGACTTCAATAATTTCTAATCTAACTTCATACGGCTAGCAAATATCTTAAGGATACCACAAGATTAATGGAAAGAGAAGCTTTATGATAAGCTTTATGACAGCCTACGCGTCTAAATGGAAGTTAAGGTGGTAGACAAAGACTATAGCTTCCACGCTTATTACAAGACTACTTAATAGTACACCCAAGGTCTAAAGTAGATAGGTAAGGAACAAAGTAACCACAGAGCAGCCCAGGCTACAAAGAGAGCATCTATTAGGGGCGCTGAAGAGACTAAGGGTCCCCCCCCTTTCTGGCAGTCTCCGACTCTAGCACCAGCTATAAAAGCGCTAGTTACCTATTTTAACTGTAGTAAGTAAGGACACTACTCTAACAACTACCTAGCGCCGAAGAAGATGGAAGCTAAAGTAATCAACCAAAGTAAAGAGTATGAGATAGTTACTAACTTATTGGAATCAGAAAACGAGCAGCTTTAGGAGAAGTCTCCTACCTAGAGCAGATTAGAGCAATTAGCATAGCGCCTATACAGCTAAAGGAAATCTTAGGAGGTGTAGCCCTTATAACGCTATATAGGATTACGCTAGGCGGCGTGGCTCTTAATATAATAAGCCTGCTTAACTCTAGTGCAGGCGGAGAGGCTTTTATACACTATAAGCTACTACTAATTATTAAGCAACGACTACAACCAAAGCTCTACAAAATTAAAGGACAAGGAGTCACTGTGTCCAGCTACAATAACCAGCAGACGGATACAATCAAATAGCTCTTTAGGGCTAACCTAGTTATAGATGGCCGATAAGTCCCTATATAGTTCCTATTCTATAATACTGGCCGCCATAATCTTCTTATTAGCCGCAGGTGGTTTAAGAAAACTGGGGCCCTTATCAATTACAAACACCAGGTCTTAGTATGGCGAACTAAGAGGAACTACTATAGTAGGCAGGACGTAGTCATACTAAGAGGGGAGCTCCTACCCCCACTAATCAACGAGGATTACTAGAAGGATATAGATTAAAGGGATATACTACTAAACCTAGAGCCTAGGCCTACCCCCCGGCATATTTTTAAATATACAGTCGCAATCAGCCAACTCTAAGAGAAGAAGTCCTCTACTAAAATTAAGCTGGAGGGATAGGCTAAGCTAAAGCAAGCTAAGCGGGCCTTGTACAACTATAAGTATACTTAAAAGATTAATACCTAAGACGCGATTAGGAAAATAGAAGACTAGCTCTACCCTAGGCTAGCTCCACCATTAAAGCTAAGAAAGAGGAGGCCTTTATTTACTAGGGAGTTTAGGGCAGCAGACATCGCGCTACTTAAGGCGAGGAACTTCTTACGAGGAGTAAAACGCAAGGACGTAGTAATTAGATATACTAGTCTCTATAAGATAGACCAGTTAATAAAGGATAGAAAGGGATAAGACGCCCTACCTAACAACAAGGAGGAACTTCGCCGGCTTGTCTATAAAAAGCTGCCGCAGCCCTACTAAGAATACACTAATAGCTTCTCAAAGGCTATATCTGATACGCTACCACCACATCACAAGGGAGTGGACCACGATATTATTCTTAAAGGCGATAGCCGTAATCTAGCCCCTAGCCTACTATATAACATATCGCTAAAGCAGCTAGAGCTTATTAAGGTCTACCTATAGGAGCACTTACAGAAGGGGTTTATAGTACTAAGCGACGTACCCTTTACAGCTCCGGTCCTATTTACTAAGAAGCCTAAAGGGGGGTAGCAATTCTACGTTAACTTTCGGAAGCTTAATACAATTACTAAGAAGGACCGCTATCCGCTGCCATTAATTAAGGAGACGTTAATAAGGCTATTAAGAGCTAAAATCTTTACCAAGCTAGATATTCGGCAGGCTTTCTACCATATATAGCTAAAGGAAGAGGTAGAGGAGTTAACCACCTTTTATATAAGGTACGGATCGTATAAGTACCGCGTCCTACCCTTTAGACTATGCAACAGCCCTACATCCTTCCAAAGGTTTATTAACAGCGTCCTTTTTAACTACCTAGACGATTTCTATATAGCCTATATAGACGACATCCTAATCTATTCAAATAACCCGCTAAAGCACAAGATCCACATTAAGAAGGTCCTACAGAGGCTTTAAAAGGCAGGCCTATAAGCGGATATTAAGAAGAGCGAGTTTAGCGTTACTAAGATAAAGTTCTTAGGCTTTATTATCAGTACTAATGGAATCGCTATAGACACTAACAAGTTAGCTACAATTAGAGATTAGGAGCCCCCTATCTTTATAAAAGGAGTGCAATCCTTTCTAGGGTTCTGCAACTTCTACTAGGCCTTCTTAAAGAATTACAGCCGAGTCATACAACCGCTTAGTAAGCTCATAAAGAAGGAAGTATGGTACCCGCTAGGGGAGAAAGAGCTTAAAGCCTTTAAGCGAGTTAAGGCCCTTATACTATCGGGTAGTATAATAAAGCACTACTCACCGTTTTAAGACACCTATATAGAGACTAACACGAGTAATGGAGTAGTAGCCGGGGTACTAAACCAGCTGTAAGACGATAAGACCTAAAAGCCAGTAGCCTTCTTCTTAAAAACAATATCCCCTAAAGAGATACGGTATAAGATCCATAACAAGGAGATGCTAGCAGTAATAAGAGGCCTACAAAAGTAGCGAGGTCACCTTGTCGGCCTCCAGCATACACCCTTTACAGTAATTACGGACCATCGAGCCCTCAAGTACTTCACAACCAAGAGGCTGCTAAATCCACGGCAGGCCCGCTAGGCAAACCTACTAGCTAATTTCTATATACGGATTACCTATAGGCCAGGCACAGCGAATATAGTGGCTAATACCCTATTACAAAAGCAAAAGGACCTAAAGACGCAGAAAGAGAAGGACGTAGCCGTACGCACTATGTACTTAATCAACCCCGCCCTTACAATTACTATACTAAAGACAACCTCCAAGGACCCCCCAGTTGCAGCAAATCGCAAATAGCAGCCATACGAGCTAGTTAATTAGATACTCTAGGCCAATCGAACTAGTAAGTCGCTAGTAGGGCTACAGTAGCTAGCCGAGCAAGACCAGAAGGGCTAGAAGCTCCAAAAAGAACTACTTACCCGCTTTAGCAAGCTAATAGTCCCTAATACTAACTGCCTCCATACCTACCTTATTACAGAGGTACACTCTCACTAGGTAACCGCTCACCTAGGCAAGATAAAGACTAGGAAACTCGTGGCAGACTAATACTATTAGCCAGGACTACCCTCAGACTGCGATACCTACATAAGAAACTGCAGGGCCTATAGGAGGACCCATATACCCCAGGATAAAACTCTAGGCCTACTACACCCCCTACCAATCGGTAAACGCTACTAGCAGCACGTCTCCTTTAATTTTAAGTCCTTCCTAACGGACAAAAAGGGGTTTGACAACGTCTTTGTAGTCATTAATCAACTAGGCAAGAGAGCCTTCTTACTACCCTACTATAAAACTGCCACCGCAGCTAACACAGTAAACCTATACTACCAACACGTCTAGCGCGTGTACGGCCTCCTAGAGACGGTTACATTAGATTAAGGACTTTAATTTATCTCAGCCTTTACAGACGAGCTATATAAACTAACCGGCGTTAAGCAAAAGCTCTCTATATCCGGTTACCTATAAACGGATGGCAATACAGAGGTACTAAACCAGTACATTAACCAACGCTTAAGGCCCTTTATCAACCACCACCAGGACAATTGGTTAGAGCTCCTCCCCTATATGGACTTCGCACAGGCAATCTTACCGCATAAATCTACTGGCTTCGCACCATACGAGCTAGAGCTAGGATTCAAGCCGAGGCTTTACTTTAACTAGGAGGAACGTACACAAGCAACCTTAACACCTCGTAAGAAGCTAACACGACAAGAAGCTTAAGCTTTCGTATATAAAACCTAGGACACAGTCAAATAGGTAAAAGACAACCTAGTAAAGGCCTAAGAGCGGCAGACAAGGTAAGCTAATAGGCACCATCGCAAACCAGACTTTGGAGTAGGTGATTAAGTATATATTACTAGGAAGGGCTAGGCTACTAACTGACCGAGTATCAAGCTAGATAGACAGCTCGTAGGGCCCTACAAGATTCTAGGTATAAAAGGACACTTATATATCATCAACCTACCCCCAAATATAAAGATGTCAAACGTCTTCTATGCCGATTAACTACGAAAGGACCTAGATAACCCCCTACCGGGCTAAAATAGGGAGCTAGAGGAGCTAATCCTAATTAATAGCGAGCCAGAGTACAAGATTAATAAGATCCTTGCTAGTAGAACCTACCATAGAAGGCTATAGTATAAGGTTAACTGGGTAGGCCACGACCCGGACAACACCTGGTATAACGCAGACGGCTTTATTAGCGCCCCCTATAAGATTAAGGCGTTCCATAACAAGAGACCCCATAATACTGGACCACCCGTACGGCTGTTGTAATGGCTAGAGGCGTATTACAAGGACGTAGATCTAGAGCCCTCAGAGGAAGACAATAAAGCAGAGAAGGACGGAAGGGCAAGACGGACAAGGAGAGCCTGACTACGAGGATCGAGGGCGATCCTCCTGGCTTAAAGGGGGGTGATGTGACGGTTCGTCTACATAGCTACCATCAAGGCGTCGTCGGTCACGGATCAACGTTGCCTAAACGTTGCCCCGACGACCAAACATGTATATAGTCGTCTACCGCGCCCCCTTCTTTAAGCCCTTACCTTAGTCTATTCATAATATAGCCCCTTATTGTTGCTTAATCTATCAGATCGCTCCCACGGAAAGCTAGCCGTAACAATTATCGCCATTTTATTCCCTTCCCTACTCCAGCCTTTTAGTATAGTGCTATTATTCTTAACATCAAGCCAACTTTTAGTACGCGTCTTAATAGCTTTAGAAAGCGTCTTAGTATAGGTTCCATTTACTACAGCCTAACTCATTATAAAGTAGGAGTGGCGTACGCGTCTAGACTGCAATGTATCTTTCTAGGTTATAGTAAAACAAATCTAGTTAGATAAAGCATCGCGGATAATTATACTTAGTGCAACTATTAGCTTTTTTCTAGCTATAGTAAGTTTAATTCTCCTTATCTTGTCTTAGACGGATTATTACCTCTTAGTAAGTAAATCATCTAACCTCTAAAGAAATCCTCTAATATAAGGTAGTGGGTGTGCGTTATAACGTTTACGATAATATCTTTATTAGAATATATAGGTTTTTAGAATTACAAATTGCAGGAAAGTAACAGGATTAGAGATAGAAACTCTAATATTTAAAGCCGTTTAAATATCCGCTTCTTTACGCTAGTACTTAGGCTAAGGTAGTATCTATTATAGCGTTTGTGGCGTTTATGGCGATTTATTAAGAGCATTTTATATCAAAACCGTACTTATCCCTTAACCCGTTAATTCGCGTCTAACGGTTATTAATAAAAACTAGCCAATTAATCAAGCTGAATTTAACGCTCGTGCTAAGGAATATAAAGCTTTTAATTTTATAGTAATTTAATATACACGCTTAATTTTGGGAGTTAAGTCGCTTAATATAAGGTAGCTAGCACTTATCCTTCCTAAAGAACCGTATTTTATAATATAGCAGGTAATTAATTAATAAAATCTATATAGGCATGCGTTGTTTTAAAGTTTATGCACGGACCACTTACTTATTAGGCGCTGACGGGTTAAAGGATAAATTATAGTTATAAAGTTCGGGTAATAAGACCTTGGAATTTAATATAAATTACGTTCCATAAAATTACAAACCCTATAATATTTGCCACTATAATCTAAAAACTAAGATTGTAGAAGTACGGTAGATAGAAGCTAAGAGTTATTCTATTTAACTTCACCCTTATATCCTTTTAACTCTAAACACCACTAATCGCTAAGAGTACATCCTTTATTAAAATGATTAAGGATATGCTCAGCACGCTCGTACTAAGCCTTATTACGCACTGTCTCTAATTTCTACAGTTACGCGTAGAAGCCACACTAATATTAGAATTGGCCATTCCGGCCTATATAAGATAACTTAATATCCTTGGAAGGAACGGTACCCTTATATGTTTAAAGATGCTGCTTAAAGCATTGCGTGTTATAGCTTAGGTCTAGACATCGTTAGCTAGTCGCCGTTTTCTATGGGCATACCTATATATCTATCTAGAAGTATAGAGAATTGTTATAACGGAACCAATCGTTCCTATATATGCTTTTATATAGACACCCCAGATATACGCACGCGTATTCTTGGGTCTGTTTTATAAAATAGTTAGTATATTGTCTTTGCTTAGGAGTGGAGTATAAACAAACAATTAGTTAATTAGAAGGTTCCTCTATAATCTTTACGCCTAAATTTTAAACTATAGTTATGGACACTGCGTCTAGCTTCTCTATTAAGATAAGGTGGACTAGGCGAATAGCAATGTTAATTTATTTAGATTTAGGATAGGATATAACTGCGGGTAATATAGTAGGAGGCTACTTTATCTAAAGCTCTAAATTAGGTAAGAAGCTAGTATAGATATATCTATAGCGGGCTTCTAACAATCCTAGGCGTGCGTGTTGTCCTTACTAAGAATAACCGCTTATATATCCTAGCGTGGTTTAGAAAGATCGGTAATTAATATATTAAAGACTGCGGCCTACATGCGTACTAAAGGGGATGCCTTATATAATAAGAGGTATTATTAGTGCGGCGTAGGGGCTTTTTATTAGAGAAAATGAGATTTTTAGGGGACTAATAGGCTTAAGAAGTGGCTTAGGGAACAAAAATACTTAATGGTTAAGATCGCCAAGTAGATTTGCCGGTTTCTATAGTATTGGTCTTAATACTAGGCATAGACTAATACTAACATAAACGTTTTCTATCTAGCTTCTTACCTCCCCATTAACCCTTTAGAAGCCTAATATCTTTAATAAAGTCTAGTATAAATAAGCCTCCTTAAGTAAGAAGACTTAGAAGCGGGGGCGCTGCTAGCGTTAATATATAAACCACTTAGAAAACTAAAACAACTTTTCCTAGCAATATCCCTCTATTAGTCCCACTCTTATACCTTACAGGGCCTATAACATATAGGTCACTCATCCCGTATCTCTTATAGGGTTATATGGCTTAGTTAATGCCTAGGGTCAATCGGTCGATTAACTTAATTCGCTTACTTCCTCCCCAGGCGCTATATTTAATAAAGCTAAATATAAATTAGTATAAGTGTCCTAGCCGTAATATAGTAGAACCAACAATAGGCTTTTCTAACGGCTTATGCTATGCGCTAATTAAGGACTTTAGTGGCTACCTTAGGTATATTCTCGGCCGCTAGTAAGTTATTTAAACGCTCTAGAAGCTCCTTCTATTTATCTATAGGAATCTTAAACCAAGTAGAGCGTATTAAATATAATAAGCGAAGTCGTTTAGCTTCCTCCTATATAAGTATCTACCAATCTTTATTATTAAAAGTTAAGGCTATACTTATATCCCTACTTACCAGAAACCGCTTCTATTAAGTTTTAGAATATCCGGCAACAGCCTATATATTACTAGCTTTAGACCTAGCGGTAAAACTTATTATACATAGTGGCGTCAAAATAAGAAGTTTAGTATTGCTAGGCAAGTGCTGCCTACTAAGGCGGGGCTATCGACCCCGTTAACTCTGTTAACCCTATTAACTATATTAACCACATTAACCTAATCGACCGCTAGCGATATAAAACCGGCTAACACCACCAATCTCCGCTTCCGCCTTCTGTATGACGATACTATTTAGTGCCTTTTTAAGTACCCTAACCCTACATTTGCCTCTAGTCGGCTTATTAGTTCTCTTTACGTTCTAAGGGGCTTATTCTAGCTTTACATCTCGCTCTTTATCGTAAGCCTATAACAATTACCCTGCTTTATTATAAGACTTACTATATTCCATCAAATTTAGTTAGCTATGTTAACTTATTAATATTATAGACCTTTAATGGTAGTCATTTCTATCTAGCTTAGAGTTAAGATTTCGGTATATAATTAAGATTGGTCCTCTAGTCTCTGCATAAATCTACTTACACTATAGTGTGAATTTACGTGCATACGCCTTAAATTCTTAAAATTACAGCGCTTGTGTATTAAGGGGGAGCCATACCAGTGGCGTTATTGTATTTATCAGCCGCCTAGTGCTTTATTAAATGGGTGCGTTCCGCTAAATATCCTCCTAATTGCTGCTAACGCTTCTGCTACACCTATTACAGTTTTAATACAATATGCACTTCGATTAATCGCTCTAGCAATGCAATCCATTACTATTATTTTCAACGTTAATAAAACCTATCAATTTAGATAACGGAGCTTACTTTACGGATATTTTTAATAAGTTAAGGAGAGCAACTAGTCTAGCGTCTAGCGAGGGTCTTATTAGCAATAGTTAATCCAGAGCTACTAGCACCGATTACCCGCTTAATATTAATTAACTTAGCTCTCTAAAAACCACCCAGACTATTAGTTTACACTATTAGTCTTTCCCTAGTAAGACTCTACTAATACTTTATAAAGTATAACTTAACTAGCCCTTATATAAATAATAAGCCCTTAGCATCCGTATATAAGTCTTAATTAATTAATAAACAATCTAAGTTAATAAACACGACTTTTAAGGATGGTAATGGTTGGGATAGCATTTCGTCTAAACTTAATAGACTAATATTAGATTATAAGCAGAAATATTACAGCCTTTTTCTTAATGCTAGAGTAAGTGGTAAATAGATAAAGGAAGATAAAGCCATTATATACTATTTAAGGCAGGAGCGGTTTCTATTTATAAATATTGCTAGATAGGTGCCGCATTTACTAGCTCAAATTTCAGAGATATACCTAACTATATATATTTTATGCCTTATCCTACTAGGGCTATATATTACTTACATTTACTAGGTTAAGTAACACGTAGGATTACTTATAACACTATAACCTAGATATAGAGTTTTAGCATATATCGCTGGTTAGTTTCTTTTCTTAGATATAACTTCTAATAGCTTTACTAATATTTTTTAAAGATTGTTATTGCAAATAAAGCCTTATAGGAGCTAAAGCCTAAAACTAGCGTATAGACACCTAATAAAGATAATACCCTTATAGAGCTAGGTCACCAGGTATTACTTATAGTTTTATTATAAAATAATATTATAAAAGCCCTACTGGGAAGAATACGGGGTGCATATCAGCGCCATTATAACATTATTTTTCGCGCTAATAAGCCAGCATAGACAGTTAAGGAAGAGAATCTCCTTATGGAATTATATAATAAGAAATTTCTATTATAAAGAGAGATCGGGAAACATTTTCCGAATAGGCACCATTAATTAATTAAGGAATTCTATAAAAAGAGTAAGCTAGGTAGTCGGGCGTAGCGCCCTCTAAATATATAGCTAGGGTCTTAACGGATTTAATAGCTGCGGCTTTAGTCCTATAAGCTAGGAGGTCGTAGGAGCTAGGGGATCCTACAAGGTAGGTAATTATACGAGTATAGTAGTCTAACCTAGCGCCCTCTAATTAATGCCTGGCGTATAAATAGGGTATTAATAGGTTTAATAACTTCGCGGCTTTAATCCTACAAGCTAGGCAATCGTGTAAACTAGATGCTTATAGGAGCTAGCCGATCCTACGAGCTAGGTAACCGTACGAGTATGGTGCTCGTGGAAGCTAGGCAATCCTATAAGCTAGGTAATTATACAAGCTAGGCAATTGTGTGAACTGGGTGATCGTGCGAGCTAGATACTTGTGGGAGCTAGGCGATCCCACGAGCTAGGTAATTGTACGAGCTGGGCGATCGTGTGAACTAGGTAATCGTGCGAGCTAGATACTCGTGGGAGCTAGGCGATTCTACGAGCTAGGTAATCGTGCGAGCTAGGTAACTGTGCGAGTATAGTGCTTATAGGAGCTGGGCAATCCTACAAGCTAGGTAATTATACAAGCTAGGTAATTGTGCGAGCTAGGTAATTATACAAGCTGGGTAATTATGTAAGCTAGGTAATTGTGCGAGCTAGGTAATTATATAAACTAGGTAATTGTACAAGCTAGGCGATTATATAAGTAGAGTAATTGTATAAATAGAGTAATTATATAAGTAGGGTAATCTAACCTAGCGCCCTTTATTAATACCTAGCATATAAATAAGAAGCAAATATTAGGAAAATACTAAAACTATAAAAAAAAGAAATATATAAGTCCTAGATCTAGAAATATTAAAGAGGTTCCTATATAAAGACCCCTTATATATACTTAGAGAAGTTCCTATATAAATAGCCCTATAAGCGTAGCCATAAGTTTAAGCCCTCTTACGTAACCTAACTACCCCTCCCTACTATATTGGAATAGATAAACGACCGCTATATACTATAAGCAGAGAAATGATTTAAATAAAAAGAAAACACTATAAAAAAATATATTTATATCCTTAAGATATAAATCTATAAGTACTATAGTTTTAAATATAACTAATAGTTACTAAGGTAGCATATATCCCAGGTCTATAAGAAATTTAAAAAATCCTAGGTCGTTAGTATAGATTTTCCTTTTATTATCACTTTTAAGGTAGTAAATAAATTTATCTAAGTAAAAGCATAGATTATCGCGAATGCTTTATAGCTCGCTATAAGTCAAGCGGGTAGAGACTTTAGTAGAAATAGTAAAATATTATTTTATTTCGCGATAGGCTAAATAAAAAGTGGCTAAAGTTTTAACCCTTTTACTAGCTTTTATTAGAAATCTTCTTTATATTTATATCCTATACTTATAGATTTAAGACTATAAAGCTAAGGCCACCGTATCTAACCGTCGCCTATATAGCCTCGTCGCTCGATATCTCTTTATTATTATTTGCCCCTATTTTTTAATCTTTAGTACTAAAACCATTTTCTCCGTTATATAATGTCTCTACGTCCCATTTTTAATCCTTATTATTAAAGTTACTTTTCTAACTAGCTAACGCCTCTACGTTGCCGTTATCTTTAAAGTTAGTTTCTCTATCTATAAACGCCTACTTACTAGCTAACAATTTAGGGACGCTGCGCTTATAGGTACTTAGGGTTACGGATACTACTTAAGGAGAAATTATAGTTAATATTATTAGGATATAAAACAAGCCTATGGACCTCTAAGTACTAACTACTTAGCGCTTTAAGTAAAAGATCTCCCCTAACGCAAG
Source organism: Cenococcum geophilum 1.58 (assembly GCF_001692895.1). Lineage (NCBI taxonomy): Eukaryota > Fungi > Ascomycota > Dothideomycetes > Gloniales > Gloniaceae > Cenococcum > Cenococcum geophilum. The sequence continues at coordinate 887,912 of NW_027137561.1, forward strand.
GCAGATTAATAAGAGTTAATTACCGCCCGTATAAGGCGGAGCGCTTATAAAGGGCTTAGCTAGAATAGTAATTAAACCACCCTAGAGGCACTAATAGCTCCTTTACTATAGATAGGGGGTTAATATACGAGATTAACTGGCTAGGATAAGTCTATTACTTAGATAGTATTTTGCCCCGGGAAGGACGGGTGTCAGAAGTAGATTATATAATGCTATTCCTACTAAGAGAGGCGTTATTAGGGGTTATTGTTAACTTCTAATTTTAGTTTATAACTTTATGCGAACGCTTCTAAACCCTACTAAGGCATACGGCGTCCGTTGGGGATTGTTAGCTATTTAAGTTTAGTAGCAGCTTAGCTAATAGCTACCCCTAACAATGCCTTACTTATAGATTACTTTAGGCACTTATAGTCTTGGGCATAGACAATATATAAGCTAAGAGTAATCACAGCCACTAAATATTGTACTATAGACACTATATAAAGTAGAAAGGGGCGGCTAGTATACTCCGCCTTTCCCTTCTACCTTCTGTCCTAACTCTGCCTTAGGAGAGAAATAAAATATAAACGTTATACTCCTGGTTCTTATATACCATTAATTCGACTTACCTTTAAATCTAACCTCTTAATTATATATCCCTTACCATCCTTATAAGAATACTAGATATTATATATATTACCTTAACTAAGCTTAGATACATTACTAATATAACCTATAGGTCCTTAATCAGTGCTTATAAAAACATTATAATATGCTATTGCCCTAAAGATAATATACCTAATTATTAACCTACTAGAAACCTTAAATTATCCTAAAATCGCATTAATAATAAAGACACGGCATCCGGTAGCGGGGAGGAGAAACAATTATAGCTTTTTAACCCTATGCAGAAACAGATGCCTTATACGCCTACTTAAACACCTAAGGAGGTTAACTCTTATAAAATTGACGATAATACGGAGGGTAACATATAAGAGGATACGGAAATATACGCTAATTACCTTAAGAGCCTAGAAGGCTGTAGCGAAACTAAAATAGTTTTACCTAAGCCAATGAAGAGCTATAGCGAGGCTAAGATAGACTTACCTTAACTAAAAGAGGTTTATATTAAAGGTTTGCTAATACCTCTAGGTATATTTATAAAACACCTATATATTGTTTAGCAATACTAATAATTAAGCAGAGAATAGTTTAGCTAATTCTATAAACTTCCTTAGAGATATACCTCCCCTAATTAAAGTATTAACAATTTCTAATGCTATAATTTTGGGCGGACAACTAAAATATCTCTTATTATAGTTGCCAACTTGCTATATAATAGAGGACTTAAAGCGTCTCCGAAACCCTAAATATAGATCAGTTATATCTACATATAGTCCTATTACAATAGTATCCTAGTATCCTACCTAGGTTTTACCCGCGGGTATACCGCATAAGAGACTTATATTATACTATACTAAGAACCTATGTCACCTTTATTATTATGCTAGGATATATAAACCGCTTAAAGATGTTATAATAGAGATAGCTTAGAGGGGTAAACTATATAAGCAAAGAGACCAACTAAGAGAGGCGCCAGATGATTATTTAGAAGATCCATTAATAAGAGGGACACGTAAAAGAAAGGTGGATTACACTATAGATGGAGCCTCTAAGAAGCTAAAGAAATAAGAAATTTCTTATAAGAAAAGATTTTCGCAATTACGTTTATATTTTCTGGCGCTAAGAATTAAGGCGCCAATTAGAATTTCCTTAGCTCGGTATTGTTTTTCTATCTAGTTGCTTCTATATCAAAAGTATCTCATTATCGTTTACCTATACGTTAAATTAAAGTTAAGAACTCGCTTACAGTAAGCTTATAAGTCCTCCACCTTTATATACTTAGCAGCAATAAGTCAGCCTCTATAAAGAATTAAAGTTAAGGTATTATAGTCTCTAGCGTTTTTATAGGTAACTAGGGTGTAGGTTAACTCTAAATTTTATATTAATAAGGTGGGAATGTTAAGGATAAATACAGGATATCTCTCTTAATATTAAAAATAGGATCTTATTTTAAGAACTAGATCTAATTCTAAAGACTATATCCTATCCTAATTCTAAGCCAAACATACCAAACATAGCTAAAAAGGTATAGCGTTAAGCTAAGCGGTTCAATGGTCTTGGAAAAGAGGAGCTATTTTTAGTTATAGCTTAAGTTATAATTCCGGGAACGGAATCTAATTTTAAAACTAAGATTTTAATTCGGGTTTATAAAGCAGACTAATTAACTGCTATAAAAAGGGCGTAATCCTAAAAAAGGATTCGGTTCTAAGAACTGGATCCCAGTTACTAAAAATAGGTTAATTAAGCGCTATAAAATAGGGTTAGCTATATCTATATTTAGCATATTAGGTTTAGCTCGTTTTAGGACTAGCTATATAATTAATTATAGGTGCTTACATAACTAACCTAATAATTAACCCACTGTCGCCAGCTGTACCTTACCTAGCGCCTTTTAGCATCGCTATATTAGAGCCTTACTCTATTTAAGCCTTATACGTCGCGGAATAAACTAAAAGCTAATAACCACGATTACTAATAAATACTACCTACAACTTTCTACTTTAGGTCATCGTGGCTTAGTATTTAACTAAGCCCTATAAAGCCTTAGTCTAAGCCATATTAGGTCGGCTTAACTTTTCTACACCCAATCTTTAATCCTTACGTTCGCTCGCACCCTACTTTCTTCCTTACACTTTTCTCCCTAGTTATTTCCTTATTATAAGACGCGCTCGATATATACTTAACCTCCCTATACTTATCTACTATTATACCATCCGTTATATGCTAGCCTCTTTAATCTCCCCTCCTTATCTACCTACCCGCCTACCACGTCGGCCCTCCCAACGTAGCTCTCGGCGCGTTTACTCACAATAGCAAATTTCTCCTAATTAGAGATAATTAAAACGAAACCTATTAAAGAAGGACTAAATAACTTTCGCGATTTATTTAACTTGGCTTATTAGGATCTAGATATCTCTAGCTCTTTAGACTCGTTATACTAAATAGGTAACAAAGGTAATTGCTAATATACCTGTTATAAGTTTCTATCTAACGCTTACAGAACTAAAGAATATTTTACTCGATCTAATACTAGCTCTACAAAGCCTTTCTACTTCTTATTTATTGCTATCTAACAGCGGCAACAAAAGCCTTCTTGTTAATCTATTAAGACTTAATTTAGCAGTCGGTTCCAATGACTTTAACATTAAGTGGTTCCTACCTCTTCTAAATGCGATCCTTTGGATTAAACCTAACAAGGTTATCTAGGAAAAGGCGTACGCTACCATAATAGAGTTTACGCCTCCTTCCTAACCGCTACCATTCTATATTTAAACCCCATATCTACGCAATATAAGCAGCTTTACTAACTCGTCCGAATATAGAAAATATATAGATTATATTTTAAAGGAAGAGCTAGGCCCTCTTTACGTGGGGATTCCTAGCTTATATAAAGCATTCTTTAGGGGGGTAAAAGGTCTTAAAGAGGCAAGCGCCGCCGTTTTTAAGAAATGTAAAGAAGGGGACAATCTACTATACGCCAAGGGTAGTTAGCGTAACTAGCCTAGAAGCGCAGAGTAAGATAATGTCCTAGAGTGGTTTAATAACCTAATTAAATCATTTTTAGGCTTCATAAAGGAGTACGGGTCTGCCCCAAAGATATAATAAACGCTTATCATATATACTAAGCAGCCCTTATAAGGGTCTACAGCAAAGCAAAAGCTAGATATTAGTTTTGTAGATAATCCAATAACTAGCGAAAGTTCTTAATGCCATTAGTCGTATATACTTATGCTAGGAGAGCTAAAGAGTAATCTAAATACCAATATAGCCTCGCAGGTATAGTTTAATTTAGGAAAATACATAAGAGAAGTTTTTGCCGCTTAGGACACTCGTCACTTTATCCTAAGCTTTACCCTCTATAGATCTATTATATAGCTATAGAAGTATAACCGGGTAGAAGGCATCGCATTATTACTATTTAATATTAATAAAGACGGACTACAATTTACCTTAGCAATATTAGGGTTTCTCTAAATAAATAAGGAGCAGCTTAGGTTTAACCCTACTATTCTAATATTAGACGGCAAGCGATATATTAAGGTTATACGCAATAATCAGACTAAGTATTTTATCCTTAACAAACCTATAAAGCGGGCACGCTGTATCGCCAGTTAAGTAACTACTTACTAAAAAGTATACCGTAAAAGAAACACCTTTAAGATACCCCTCGTCATTAAGGACTTATAGCAGTACCTATAGCGCGAGAAAGAAGGCAAACTACTGCGTAAGGTAATGGAGAAAGAAGTGGTTAATATGGCTAGGTACTATCACCACAAGACAGTTTATATAGGCGGTAAAGAAAATAACATTTATAATAATATCCGCAAGGGGCTAGATATTATAAGAGCGATAAACTACAAGCTAGAAGACTTAATAATGCCTCTAAGACCGGCTAGAGTAAAAATTAGTATAAGGAAAGATAGAAGTTTTAGTAAAAAGAGGTTGTCTAGCTATACTAACGCCTTATTACCGCCTAATAAGCGTATATATTTAGGCTCTCCGCCTAAAGGCGGAAGGCGCCTTATAACCCTAAATTAAGTATATTAACGTATTATTACTAGGGACTACAAAAAGCCTCTTTACGAGGTAAGCTCTTAGGCTACAATACTTACTACACTAAAGGGTGGCATTAAAGGATATAAGTCTTTATATACGCGGGCCAGAATTATCTAATATAATATTTTAATAGGCAACCTTATAATAAACAAGAAAGATAACAATCCTTCTTAGCTAGCATTTTTAATCGACTTTAATCTTATAATTAAGGAGCAGTAAAAAGGGCCTTTAGAAATACGGGGCAAGACCGGCATAAGAGCGTTTATAGTAATTAGAGTGCTCCTAGGCGAGATATACTTAGCTTAGCATAATTTTAAGTCATTCTTTTAGGTGCTATTTTGGATATACATTTACTATAATGGACCTAATAGGAAAGGTAATATTATTAACAGGTTTAATAAGTGGAATTCTATAGATATAAAAGAGCTAGCTAAGATAAAGAAAGGAGAAGTGGATAACAAAGGGGATTTTCTTAAGGGTATAGGTGATAACTTTTTACTATACTATCAGCCACTAATCCCTTAGGTTAATAGATTGCGGAAGGTGGTATTTCTAGGCGGTAGGAGGCGAAAGGGAAATAATAAAAAACTTCCTTCTTAAATAAAGGAGGTGCTTTAGGAAGTAAGGAAGGATCTAAAGGTACTAGCAGAGTAGATAAAATAATATTTTATTGCTTAAGTAAAGTTTTACGGAGATTTAGGCGGCTAAGGCTAGGTAGCAGCCTTAGTTAAAACGCATGTAAAATAGCATAGGGCAAGTCGCCTGGGCTAAATAAACCCAGAAAAAAAAAATATTTTATTTTTCTATATTCTTCCACTATACGGGTTAAAGTTTTGTAGGGATTTAGGCGGCTATAGCCAAGTAGGTCGAAACGCATATAAAATAGCGTAGGGTGAGTTACTTAGGCTAAATAAACCTAAAAAAGCGGATAACCTAATCTTCCGCCAGGCCCCTATACCCCACTATCCCGTATAGGCTTTAATTTCCATAAAATACGCAACCTACTCTCTAGCCTATTAGAAGCCGCCTTATGCTATCTAAATAGAGGCCATAAGAGAATTAATCCCTTACTTTAGCCAATCCCCTACTTAAATAAGTCCCCTACTTAAATAAATCCCCTACGGGAGCTAATACCTACGTATTTCGCCGCCCTATAGGAACCAATCCCCTACTCCTAATAATCCCCTACAGGATCCGATCCCCTACTCTAACAAATCCCCTATAGGATCTACTCCCCTATAGGATCTACTCCCCTATATTAACAAATCCCCTACACTAATAAATCCCCTACGCTAACGAATCCCCTACAGGTACTAATACCTATATATTCCACCGCCCTATAGGAACTAATCCCCTACGGCTTATATTCCTATACGGCTTTTACTCCCCTACGGGAGCTAATAGCTACGTTTTCCTCTCCCATACGGGAACTAATGCTCTACAGCTTCCGTTCTCCTATTTCCAGATTTATAAATACTATTAGCTATATCTTCTACTCCCCTATGGAACAAATCCCCTATAAATTCCGTTCTTATATATAGTAACCGTATCTTTTACTACCTTATAAGAACTATACCCTATAACTCCTACTTTTATACGGCTTTTACTCCCCTATAGGAACTAATAGCGATTTCTTCCACTCCCCTACGGAAACTAATCTCCTATAGCTTACGGTTCTCTATAGGGATTAATACCTACTTTCTTTATCGCCTTATAGCTTTTAATCCCTTACAGGAACTAACGCTTATATCTTCTACTCCCCTACGGGAACCAATGCCCTATAGCTTCCGTTCTCCTATTCTTAAATCTATAAGCAATTTACCCGCGCTATAGCCTACTATATAGGCCTTATTATTATAAGAGTAAGTAAGTAATTTTAAGAAAGTAATAAGTAATAATACTACTAGCTATAAGATCTATAAGACGTATTTAATGCTATATATATATAAGCGAATCTATATATACGAGTTCAAATTCTTAACTAATCTAGCACCTTTAAAGTTACTCTTAAAATTTTAGTTTAACGTAAGAGCTATTCTTAAATACTTATATATAAGTTTCTCCCCCTTACTTTTAGCCAAGCCGTAACTAATCTATATAGTGTTCTTGATCTAATATAGTATGTTAGCACTAGCCTTAAAACTCTTACTTAAACATTACCTTACTTATCTTCCGTTTAATTAATAGTCCAAAAGCCGCTCTATATCTTTTTTAGAGATATTAGCAGTAGTATTAACTTGCTTTAGGAAGGTCTTCTATACCTACTTTTTTACTAGTCTCTTTAGCTCATTATATTTAAGTGTAAGATATATTCTGCTCTATATAGCTGCATTAAATACAGTAATCCTATTTGTTATAAGAAATATAATACCTTAAAAATACTCCATCTATCGCAGGAAGACGGATACTAGGCTATTACGTCGGACATTATTTAAAGTTCTTTCTACAAGAAAGACATTGGCCTTATCTAAAAAAAGGACAGCGCTCTAGCGGTAAACGTTCTTAACTATTAGAGCTAGGTTTTGTTCCAAATAGGCTAGATCTATATTAAGGTCTCCCGCATAAGCCTTATTATAGTTAAACTAGTATATAAATACACTTATAAAGGGGAACAAACTATATAAAGGGGTCTCCTCTAAGATTCGGCAAGTGCTTTAGCTGTTAATATCTTTTCTACCTTAGGTGGGCCACTAAAACGGTCAGCCTTTAAAACAGCTAATGCCTTACTAGAAAACTTACTATAGTAAAAAAACTAGGCCTTTCCCCTTTCCTTTAATTATATTATTAAACTTTAATTTCCCGGACCTAGACTAGTAGCTCTTTATAAGTCCTTAAAGCACTATTTTCTTATCCTCCTTAATTACGAGTGACTTAAATGCTAAGGCATTTCATTTAATGTCCTTGATATTAGCGACGGCAAATTCACCTATTAGTGCTTGTATTAGTATATATAATTCGCTAGCTCTAAAAAAAGTGTATAGAAAGCCTAACCCTATTTTTTATCTACTAAACTAAAGGCTAGGGCTATTAGTAGACAGATTAGGTACTTATTATCTCCTATCTCCTTAAGAACTAAACCCTAATTCTTTACGTCCCCTTACTAATTAGTCCCTTAATTAATTACGCTTATTCCGTACACATCTATAGCAATTAGCTGCTTATTATAGTTAGGATTCTAACAATAAAATACTATCGCGTCCACTATAATGCGGCCGCTTATAGAAAATCTTAATAGGCTATCTTTAGTCCAGAAAAACGCAATCCCTTTATATTTACGGTGGTTAATACCTCTTAAAGATATAAACTTCCGGCCATTACTAATAAGATCCTACTTTATCTCGGCTTGTCTCTTATAACGCTCTAGCGAAAATACCTTAAGAGACGTAATTTTTATAGTTAAACGGAATTCCGGAATAGAGAGGGTGGTTTTTACCTCACTAAACGCCTTCCTATTATAGCCGAAATAGTAACAGTTAAGTTCGAAGCTCTTTTCGCCAAAAAGTGAGGTTTTAAAGTTGCCTAAATTATATATAAGGCATCTTAGTTAATCCGAGCCTTCGCAAATTATAAGGACGTGTGTGTTTGGTTTAAATAAGGCCCAAAGGAAATTAAAATTAATTTCGCTATAGTCCAGAAGCAGTAGGAGACTATTAGTTATAGGCGCGAAATGGTCTTTAAGGAATCTTAGAAACCCCTAAAGGTACTTAGCGCCAATTAAGTTAGGAGAAAGACTCTCCTAGTATGTTTTTAACTAGGGTAGGAAATTAAATATAAGGTTTATAGGAATCTAGAAGTTAAATTAGAATAAGCTATATCTGTAAAAAGGCCTACTTACTATAGGCTTGTCTTCCCGAAGGGAGATGGCTCGTACGCCGTTTAGCACCACCTATAAGGCGTCTCTTACTTCTTCTAAATTTATGCCTAGGTACGTACTATAGTCTTTCTTATCCTTTTCTAGCTTAAAGTTAGTATCTAAGTTAATATATTTAAAGGCACCTAAGAGATAGACTAAATTTCTTCTAAAGGACATAAATATACTAATTATATATATTACGCTCACTTAATATATCTGGCGAAGTCTCTATAGTCTTATACTGGCAGCTTTGTTTATCCTAGCTATAGTAGACGCTACATTAGCGTATTTCTAAGCATATTTTGGGGATTTCGCGAGCATACATCTCATTTAACACCTTAACTTCAATCTTGGAACCTCTTACTTTGGGTATCTCTTTAACCCCTAAACTTGTAGGAGGTGGAAGAGGTAGAGGAGGTAAAGGAGGTAGAGAAGGTTAGGCCGCTTAAACTATCTTCAACACCGCTATAAGCATTTTAACTGTAAGATGCTATGCTGACTGCCTATAATATAGATGCGTTTTACTTAGACTACTAGGGGGTATATTTATGCCATCGCAAGGTAGTAAAGGCGCTAGCGTAACTAGCTTAGATGCGACCGGCATTATTACTCTATAAAGCTTTGGTAACGTAACACTAATCTAAAGTGCAAAGTTAGAGTAAGGAACTAAGTATAGATAATATCGTTTCTTTAAAGGATCCGCCCTCTTTTATACCCAGCAATACGATATAACTTGCGGCTGTGCCGCGAATATTCGCTACATGCCTCTTTTAGCTATAGTACCTTCCCTTACCAATCCTAAAAGCCGCTAGATAATGCATATTTATATTACTCTAACGTAGTAGAGAGCTAGCGGAAGTATAAGGACGTTCTATCCTTAACTATTTACCTATTACCAATAGTTTGTATACGGATAACGGGTTAGAGTACTAGTAAAGAGCGCTCTAATTAATATGTAGGAAATAGATAGTGTCTTAGATCGAATTAAAGATATAAGTGTAGAATTGGTACCAGTAATGCTAGCCTAATTGCAATAAGCGATCCGGCTGCGCATAAATGGGAATAATAGAGGTAGTGCGCTGTTAAAGGCGTATGTATACACGAATATAATTAGTTAGGTCTAGGGTCCTTAGTAGAGCAAAATATCTTTTTTACCCTTATCGAGCTCGATCTATCGCATTCCTTATTAAGCTTAATCTATCGCACTACCCTTGCTAAGCCTGAATATAGCGTACTGCCCTTGTTAAAAAGCCCTATACTTAAACTAGATAGGGCCCAAATCTCTTTTAATGCCTTAAGCGAATTTTTTACTTAAACCACTTGAATTCGAAGATTTTCACTCTTTTATTACCGCTGGGGTGTTAAGTTTAAGATAGCGGTCCTTTTGTTACAGGAGCTTAGGCGGAACCTAAATAAGGTTAGAGAAGACATCTAGTGCTATAATAGTCCCGCCTTTATTTTAGACGACGTTTTAGAAAGCTTATTAGAGCTATATACATAGCTAAAAGTCCAAAGAGCGCTTTAGATAACAGCGGAACTACTATAACAACATCTAAGCAATAAGTCGCTTCTAGGCAAGCAGGCCACTAGGGTAAAGCACTTTATTAAGTTTATCTTTAAAAAGGCAACTTATAGAAACGAAAGGCAAACGCGGTTGCGGAAGCTAGATTGCGATACCTTAAAGTTCTACGGACTAGCTTACAAGGTTAGGGATATCCTTAAATTACCGCCAGTAGAGTTTAACTTCCTTATTGCGAACGTAGCGGACTTTATACATCGCTAAAAGCTTTTATAATATTTATATCGCGAGGACATTAATAAGGCCGTTTATGGCGAGTTTAATCCTAAGGATGATGACTTATTTAAAGAATTCCTAAAGTATTCGTCCGCCTCTGCCGATCCAAAATAATAGGGTAGCTAACTAGATTAGCATATGTTGAGCTCCGACCTGCGAAACGTAAGCAAGATAAAGGTATGTAAACCTCTATTCCCCGTTTAAGGAGAGAGTATAACTAATTATAGTAGCGTTGCCAAATTAACAAGCTAGACCTAATAGAGAAGCTTAGTCGACTAGAGCCCAAGGCCTAGGCTTAGGTGCGTAATAATTGATTAGTTATATAATCAGTGCTTAGTATTAACTATCGCTAGGGTTAGCCTAAGACTCTTAGTTATTGGAGAGGCATTTTAAAGCTTTAATCCCTTAGGACGCTTATAGAACGCTTAGTATACAAGTCTTAGGTGCTTATTAATTAGTTACTTATATATCTTAGAGCAAGATTTATTATAAAAGGAAAGTACAATCTTATCTAATAATCCAAAAACTAATGGTTGGATACCTTGTTCCCCAAATTTAATATATTAATACTTATCTAAGATAAACGCCTCTTCTAAGAGTCCTCTAAGCGCTATTATACTAGTATACCGTTAAGTTACCGATAAACCATTATTAAAGCGTCCTCGGTTAGAATTATAGCAAACTTTAGGTCTGTAAAATAACCTTTAATAAGATATCGTATCTATGGTTAACATTAAACAGGAAATCCAATATTGCTAGGGGAGGGCTAGTACTTTTCTTTCTTATTTATAAGGCGCTATATAATTAAAAACCTCCCTAAGCTATTTCGCACCAGGATAAAGACGAGTAATTTATAAAGAAAGAAAAAGGAAAGCGAAGGACTAGTGGTTATAAATTGCCTATCTATATATATGCCAAAGAATAATAAGGACGCTCTTTTGTTAGTTAGGATCGGCTACAAGAATAGATAAAACATCTTTAATTTATTTGGTTTGGGGACCTAGATACTCTAGAGTTTTAAAAAAATACTATAGAAAAAGCTAGAGATTAACTCTTATCCACAAATAAATAGTATATATCGCTTTGGATTACCACTTAGCGCTACCTCTTTTCTAACTTAATCCGTGCCCTTATTATATAACATTTATACCCAGCAAAAACCTCTCTTATTACTTATCCATCTTCTATACCTAATGCTTTAACTACTTTCCCTTTGCCGTCTTTAATAAGGCATAATCCGCCTTTAAATATTATAGTTATATCCTCTATTATCTTAAATTTATAACCTCCAATTTCCTCCTATTCTCCACTAAGCGCCTTATCCCCAGCCTTAGTGGACATAATCTATATAGCTAGAAGTGCGACCGCGTAAGTTAGCGGGACTAGTAGCTATAAAGGAGAGGTATTCTATAGACGTGAAATATTAAGTAAATGTTATCTTTTATAAAGCGTTCTTAATTACGGATAGCCGTCTAAGGAGGAATAGCGGCTGATTTAGGAATTTGTTTTAGAATAAAAGGCCGTAAAGCACATGCGTATTAAAGCACAACTATTATAAAAGATATAAGTAATTAGGCACATACTGCGCGGAGTAAAATAGCTAAGCTAATATTTACCTTAATAGCAAGAATAGAATTACTGGATAACTATAAAAGGTAAAACGTAAAAAATATAAAAAGAGGTAGATTGTAGGCTTAAATAGAGAGCGGCTTTACGGAACTGCGCTACGAATAACCAGCGAAGTAGGGTTAAAGGAAATTTATAAGGGGAAATAGAGGTGTTGCTACAGCTAATAGGTTTATAGCTACTTAGGTATTAGTGCCCGACAGAAAGGCTTATATAAAAGAATTGCCAAACGGCTACCTCTTAGGCTAAGCTGCGGCCGGATTTACCTTACCCTACCATTAAAGCTTTCTAGCGCAGAATATTACGTATATAATTAGGCCACTAGCCGAATAGTAGAACGGGTAAGGCGTCTGCTATGACGCGTATTCTAGCTATATATTGGAGTCACCAGATATATATAGCCCTCCGCCAACTAAAATATCTTATAAGGATTGGATTCTCGTGGTTCGTTCTTATTAGTAAGGCAAATTAACTAAAAACTAAGTTTCTACAGCCAGTTTATGCGCCTTCACGTTATATACATAAGTTAATCAATTATTAACGCCCGACTTTATATTATTCGGACTGCCAATCGGTTTTAGCTATATTATGTAATTTGAATTGGCTGGCCAAGTCGTGAACGTAGTTTCAGCCTTGCATTCTCTATCGTTTATAGCGTTATAAGTGGTAATAAGTGGCTCTTGCTTACCGCCCTCAAAAAAGTAATACTCTTACGGACCTTTTTATGCAGCCCTTATATAATAGGAAATGCGCTATAAATAGATTAAGCTTTTATCCAGGCAGACCTACTGCCTAGAATAGTCCTATAGTGGCTATATTAAAATACTATATAAAAGGACATATTTCCCCATCGCCTATTTTCTTATATACCTTATTTTTCCCCCACTAAAACGGGAGCCTCTCGCTAATTTCAGCTGCTTGTCGTTAACTATATAATATATCACTACTTTAACCAATCGTTTTACTACAGTAAATATAGCGCTTGACCTTATTATATTCAGTCAGAACGCAGCTAGGATAAATACACAAAAGCCCAAGCTAATAGGCACTACTATGCCGATGCGTTACCAGCTAAAGGTCTAAATGGTGAAGTGCTAGTAATGGGGTCATTAAAGACTATAGGCAACTGTCCTTAGTGTCCGCCTTAAAAGGTATAGGTAAATAAAAAAAACTTAGATATCTGCTAAAAACACAAGAACTTAGCCAACTAGCCCCGTTATTTACAATTTCTTACCTAGAACGTAATAGGAAGTAGAAATATAAGAGTAAGGGCTATAGGAAATGCGGTATTATAAAGGATTATAGATAGCTTAACCCATACGGCGCGTCCAGACTCTATAGTAACTAGAAAATTATTAGTACTAAATATCCTACCAAATAAAAAACATATCTTTGGCCTTTATATCCTCTAGTAATTTATCTATACTTACATAGCCTTAAGCCCAGCACTTAGCAATAATGTCCCTAAACGCGGCTAGGAAAGCTAGGCTTAGAAATTCCCCCCGGGCATATACGTTACATATCGCTTCGTCTAAAAGCTCTTTATATAGTTTAGATCCTATTATTACTTTATAGAAGGTAGAGCTAAGAGCAAATACCTTACTCCTTATCGAGACACCTTTATTATTAGGATGCTTATAACTAGTCTTATAATAGATAAGAGGGGCTTTATCATTAATTAGAGATCCAGCAAAGTCGCTAAGCTTCGCGTTAAGCTCTTTATTAAGGAAGACATTATTACAGGAGATATCCCTATATATTATATTTCTAGAATAAACAAAAGCAATTAAGGCCGTAATCTATTAAACCTAGCGGAGTCGTTATAAAAGCGGAACGGGTTTGTCTTGTCTTGTAAAGTACTGTCTTATAGAGCCGTTATAGGCATACTATAGGATAAGAGCGTCCTCTAGGCTCCTATAATATTAAAGGACCCCATCGTAATCGTGTCTAAGGCGTTGGTAGACGCGCTTTTCTCTCTTAATAAATTATAGCTTGGAAGGCCGGACGAACTTTATAATGGCATCAAGATAAGCGACTAGTCCCATAATGCCATAGCCTACCATATCTTAGCCGTTTAAACTATATAGGTAACAAACAGTATACTCTATTAGAGGCATTTATAATAGCTATAGTACCTATACCCACAGTGTTAAAAAATAAGAGGGGTGTATATGCTGCGGGATTATATTTATTGCTCTATTAATAAAGCCGCTAAGGGAGCGTAAGGAACCCAGTAGGTGGGCTAGATTATTTCTAGCTTAGCGGATTTTGCTAAAGGGGATTAGCGATATTAGATTAAGGAGCCTACGGATTATTAATGTGGGGATATATAAAGGAAACCAAAGGCATAAAGAAGGGTTAAAGAAGAGTCTTAAAATGATTTGGGAGCGTGGCTCAGATCTAAGCTTAGTGCGTTGCCTTATATATTAACGCTAGGCCCAGTAGGGAAGCAGTTAGGACTATTAATAAAACCTGCTAAGGACCTAACATTAGTTAGTAATAGGTTGCTATAAAAGACTATTAGAACTTTTTTCCAGCATAGAATACTAGACTTAATTTAGCGCTATTATAGGTATCTAAAGCTAGCGCAGCCATAGACAGACTTGGAAGGGAAACGCCTTATAGAATTGCGTAATATATAGAAGCTACTATAGAAGGAAATAGAACTTTAAGCTAAAAAGAACAGCACTATTATTACCGCCGATTCTTCCGCCTAGTAGGCCGCCCCCTTTTCTTCTACGCAATAGGCTAAGCCTTTAATTTTAAATAGTAATGCCCCTATAGTAATCTAAGACTTCTTTTTAAAAAGCTCTCTTTAATCTATTCCTATAAGAGATTTTGTTTCTCCTTTAGATTAGTAAGCAGCACGTCTTCCTCTTCTATAAATTTCGCTCTGGACTTTAGTTTTTAGGGCTTTAATTCTAGCTCTTAAGGTTGCTTAACTAGGTTAGCTAGTAAGTAGAATTATTAAGGAAGTATATCTACTGCGTACAACCCGTCTTCTTAGCGCTTATAAATAGCTCGGATTAATAATTCTTCTAAATTATTTAAGGCAGCTCCCAGTATCGCTTTATTAGGGTTAGAGCCAAAGATAGAGTTTAACAGCGGTTTTTAAGCATATAGGCGATTATATATTATAGATCCAACCCGCTTATAGTAATCGCTACTAAGCGCAGTGCTCCGGGCAGATGTGTATAGGGATAAAATTAAAGGAGAACGGTAAGACCACTAAAGACGATGTTTTGGCAATCCTCGTCGTCCTACACACCCGCGGGCCTTATTACCCTTGTCGCTATCGCTGCTATCGCCATCCCCAGTGTTATCATCATCTATATCGCTGTTGTTGCTTCCATCATTGCAGTTCTTAGCCTTACCTTCGTCTATATCGCTCTCGCCGTCCTTATTATTATCGCCATAATTAGATTCTTTAGCCAAGCTATTAACAAGATCGTCAAATTTTTAATTACAACTATCGTTAACCTCGTCTTACGGTGGTCTAATATTACAAGAAGACGAATATCGCTAAAGGGAAGGGCTAGCGGACTACGCAGTAAAGGCCACTCGCTCCTTAATACGTTTATCGCTATTATTAAGGCTAAGGGTAAAAGGGCTAGGAGGTAAGGTCTTCCGGGAAGCTAATAAGCTTTATTACTTCCTAGGTTATAGGTTCTTACTACTCTTGCTAATAAAAGTATTAGAGATATAATTAGTATTATCTGGTTACTTAAGCTAATTAAACCTCCGCTTCTTTAACTTCTTAGCTCTTAAAGATTCTTAACTAGTAATTACCAATGTCTTAAGCTCCTGCCTAAACTGCGGAGCAGTTTTAATACAACACTCCTTAGCTAAATTATCCGTTTAATTGCCGTCTAGCGTTAAGGGTGTAGTACAATTGTGCGCAGGTGCGTATACCTCCTCTTATAGCGCTTCTAACGAAGGCAGCTCCTTATCTTCTTTATTATCCTTATTACTGCCGTTATTCCTATTATCTACTAATTATTAGATAAGGCCATTGTAAATTAAAGGGAGGCATATACCTAATTTACGGGGCATTTATTGGTTATTGGCTTTACTAGCTTTATTAACTTCGCCGGCTTTATTATTAGCGTTACTAGCTTCGTTGCCCTTAGCTTCCAAGTCTAGATCGGCTGTATTATCTTTAATAACTATTAAATTTACTACTAGTTATTAAAACTATATATTTGGAACTACTAGGGAAAAATAGAGAGTAGTGGGATAATTATTAGGATAATTACCTTAACTACTTCCCCTAGAGACTTAACTATCATTTCCATCCCCATAGAAATCTTCCTTATTATCCTCGTTATCCTTATTATTCTTATAATACTTATTATAGGCTTTCTTATAATTATATATAGGGTCTATAGGCGCTTTATTAAACGGAATCTCTAAATTAAGGCCCTAGGTAGAATAATATGCTATTAAGTGCCTAAGCTTCTAATGCTTCTTAACTTTTTAGGGGGAAAAGAGGTACTCCCCTATTTCTCCTTTTAGGTTTACTGCTCGCGCTTTTCTTAGGGGCTGTAATTTTATAGTACTAAGATGAAGCTATTAATCTTTTAGGGGGATTAGTGTAAAAATTATTCTTATTAAGTAAAATTTCGTAAGGGATATAAAATGAAGATTAAGATAGTGCTAATATTATTATTATTAGAGTTACTATTGCTTTATAACTTTTAAAAGCTTTAAGGGGGGATTAACGGTCTTTTTAAGTGTACGTTAGTCCTCCCTTTACTACTAGCACTTATCTATTGCCCCTTACCCCTTACCCCTTATTTAGGTTTCTTATTAAATTAAAGCATTTAATATATACGCCTCCGGCATAGACTAGGGTCAATTGCTATTTATAGGGTAAGGTTTGCAAGGGCTTAAATTCTAACGCCTAATTAACACCCTTAGCAAATTACAGTTAAACCGTATCCGCCCGTCTAAGCTAGTATATTTAGCTCTAATACAGCCATTACATCTAGCCCCTTATTAGGAGGTTAGTGGTGTAAATTCTCTACCCTTAGTCCTTAGTAAAGGGTAACGCTGACGTGTCTATTTACTTCCCGACAATACCAATCCAGCTAATCTTCTACGCCGCTTATATCAGTAGGAGGTAAAGCCCTACTTATATATGCGCGTTACAAGCTATCTATAACGGAAGAAGGCAGTGTCCTTATTAGTGGCGGGCGGGGTTCTCTAATGCTAACCGCCTAGTGACGGATACGCTTACCGCTCGTACGGTGATTATATATATATCCATAAATATATTAGGTAAAAGACTACATAGGGATACTCACTCTCCTAACGTAGCTAGCTGGTGTTAGAGATTCCTTTATAGTTATACCACTATACCGCTAATCCATTATGCGCCTAAAAGCTACAACCTTCCAATTTTAATCTAGGTAGTTCCTATATAGCCCTATAACTTAAAAGCCCAGATTGTTAATCCTTTACCGCTCTACCGCTAAGTAGTTAGGCAGAGCTAATAGCCCCTTAACCCTAAACTAGTAGATTAAACGGCGTCTCCGAAACATCCATGGCAATACTCCATACAATATCCGTTCGAATAATACCTAACATAGCCCCGTATGGGGTGGTCGCTTAAATTAGCGACGTCTAGCTACTTTTTTGCTAAGTAGCCTAGTAGGCATACTAGCCGTAATACAGGTAGCTTTAGCTATTATTAAACGCTAAAGCGGGCCATCTAACTAACAGTATATCCCAGGCGAGAAAATAGCGCGTGGGTTAGCTAAAATAAGTGCGACGTAAGCTCGCTTAAGCCCTTAAAGGGGGTAGTACGGCACGCCTATCCCTCCCTACCTTAGAAGGAAATATGCGGCAGAGTTAAATAAGACGATAGTACTAACGCGGCTAGTAACTACAGAATTCCCCTAACCCTCTTCCTATGGGACGGTTGCGGACTAGCGTTATCTAGAAGGTAAAAGGAGAGAGGGTATATATAAGAGAGAGAATAGAATTATAAGGATAAGGACGCGCTTAGCGGATAGAGGCGGCGCTAAAAGAGCTTAATAAAAATTAAAGCCATCGGCTCCAGAGGCGGGAATTAGGGGAGGAGGCTAAAACCGTCTATATATTACTATAGAATAGAGACTTACCCATTAAAAAGGCCGCAGTTAACTATATTAATTATTAGTTTAAGACACGGGGGAATAAAGGAATAAGTGGGCTGGACTTATATATATATAAGCGCTAAGGGGACGGCAGAAATGCCTTAATGCAACCGTGCTAGGGACTAGCAGTAAGAAGAGGAGGAGGCGCAGCGTTGGGAGAAAGGAAAGGTAGAGGATAAGAGGAAAAGTAGTAAGAGAAATGGCCTTTTATGGTTAAGGTTAAGGGGCAGTCTTAGCTTGGCTGGGGTTAATAAGCGAGGGCGCCTTGCCCGTAAAGGAAGCCTCTATTTCCTAATGCAGTTTCCCGCGCAATAAAATAACTATTTAAATTTAATATAATATAAATTGCCCTTATTATAAACCTTAAACTAATATAATAAAGTTATAACTGCTAATTGCGGTAAAGAATGCGAAGATAATATATTAAAACCCCTTAAAATTTATATAGTATAAGCCGTACCCTTTTATTTACTAGCAAGAAAATAAAACTATAAGATCTTTACTATAATACTAGAAGATATTAAAAAGGTATTAGAACTGAAGCAATATATTAACCCCTAACCTCTTATACCTAAAGAATATTATAATCTAATTAATACGTTTAAGAAACAATTTATAGACTAACTACCCCCACATTAAGATAAGTATAATTTTAAGATAGAACTTAAACCTAGTATAACGCTAAAGTTTGGCCCGTTATATGGTATATTATAAGAAGAGCTGCTTATAATATAATAATACCTTAAAGAGCACCTAAAGAAAGGATTTATTCGCCCTAGTTAATTACTATTTCCATACTATTTATTAAAAAACCTAAAAAAGGCTTAAGGTTTTATATTAATTATTAAGCCCTAAATACGATTATAATTTAAAACCGATATTTAATTCCTCTGCTTTAAGAAACGCTTAATTACTTAGTAAAAGTATAATACTTTATAAAGCTTAACGTAGTTACTACCTTTAATTAAATCCGTGTTTGTAAAGGAGATAAAAAGTATATAGCTTTCCGTATATAATAGGGACTTTTTAAATACCTAGTAATGCTATTTAGTATATAGAATAGTTCTAGTACATTTTAATAATATATTAATAATACGCTTCGCGAATTCCTTAATATATTTATTACTGTCGGGAATGAGGCAAGCGGTCGTCACGTGACCACACGTGATATATTCCCGACAATTACCGCGTATATTAATAATATCTTAATTAATTTATCTTCGCTTTTTAAGCATTAGAAGCACATCTAAATAGTCCTTAAATGCCTATAAGACGCGGGCTTATAATGTAATATTAAGAAATATAAGTTCTATACGTCCGAAGTTATATACTTAGGCCTAATTATATCCCATAACGGAATTAAAATAAACCCTAAGAAAATTACTATAATTATAAACTAGAAAAGTCCTAGTAGTATATAAAATATCTAAGGATTTCTAGGATTCGCAAATTTCTACTATTAATTTATTAATTACTTCTTAAAAATTATTTAGCTATTAGTAAACTTAATAAGGAAGAATATAAAATTTAAATAGACTATTAAATATAAATAAGTTTTTAACAACCTAAAATATTATTTTATAACTACTTTAATTCTTACCTACTTTAATCCGGACCTTAAATATATTATTAAAATAGACTTATTTAATTATATACTAAGAGAAGTATTATCGTAATATAATAAAAACAGCGAGCTACGCCTAGTAGCCTTTCTCTCCTAGAAACTTACCCCTATTAAATTAAACTATAAGATATATAATAAGGAACTACTTATAATTATTAGATACTTTAAATAATGGCGCCTAAAACTTAAAGGATTATTATTCCTAATACGCGTATTAACGGACTATAAAAACCTATAGTACTTTATAACTATAAAGCAATTAACGCAGCGCTAAATTTGTTAGGCTAAATACCCCTTTTATAATTTAACTTAAGATTACGTACTAACCTAGCAAACTTAATTAAAAGCCTAACTTATTATAATATAATATATAGGACTTACCTATAAACGCCTCTAACAAATAGATTATAAATTAATTATAAATTCTACTACCCCCAAACGCTTTAAGAAACTACGCCCTATATTTCTAGATATAGAACTTAATAGGAATAAATTAGAAATAGATAAGTGGATATAGAATTAATAATTATAGATATAAATATAAGATCTTTAGATAGTGATATAATAAAAGCAATTTAAATAGGGGAAACGGTAAATAAAGGATATTAATACTCGCTAAATATAAAATCCGTAATAATCGGTTATACTAGTTAATTAGAAAATATTAATCCAGATTCCAAACCCTTATAATTTAAAATCCTTAATTTATATATACGATTTCCTATAATAGGCATCTGGTATATAAAGACTATAGATTATCTAACAAGTATATACTAGCCTATAATGTATAACCTATATAATAAAATACGTTTAAGTATATAGAATATGCGTATATAGGAGACCTTATTATAAGAAGTAAGGAGTATTTATACCGTTGCTAATCCAATATAAAAGAGCGAGATATCTTAATTAACTTTATAGTTCCTACCTATAGTAATAGGGTTTATAAATATTATAGTTATTTAACTATCTTATAAAATGCGAATTATTATAATTCCTATAGGAATTATGTTAAAGTATTATTAGTAGCTAAATGTTTTTTAAGCTACGTCTTTAAGCTGTAACAGGCTTCCTGAATTTAATATAATAGGCAACTATAAAAGCCAGTTTATTTTAGACTTCTAGCAAGCCGCTATATAAACGATTAAGTATATAAGTATAACTCTTAACTATATTTTATCCGGAAATAAATAATTAAACTAAAATTGGTAACAAACGCGATTATAAAATAACACCTATAAATATACTGCTCCTACCTATAAAATACTAGGAAAAATGCTACTTTACGAGAAACGAATTAATAGGCGTAACGCCGTTCTACGCAACCTACGGATAAGACCCTTAACTTAGATTTAAACTATAACCCGAAATTAATATAACAGAACCTATAATTAAGAGGATTTAGCTAATTAACGTATATAACTTTGCTAATTAAATAAAGTAGTTAACGGAACTATTATAAAGTAAATTAGCGTACGTTTAAATAGTATAGAAATAGCATATAAATAAAGGATAAGCTCCTATATAGGACTTTAAAAAAAGGTAATATAGTTTACCTAAATATATAAAACCTAAAGACTTAATAACCCTTAAAGAAACTAGACTGGAAGTTTGCGGGCCTATACTAAATTAAGAAGAAACTAAGCCCGTATACTTATAAGCTTAAACTACTAACTAAAATAAAAATATATCTAACGTTTTATATAAACTTGCTGTAACCCTTAAAAAGTAAACCTATAACTTATAAAGTACTACTACTACCTTCTATAATTATTAATAACGGTAACGGTTCTTACTTTATTAACTTAATTAATAATATATAATAGAAAACATAATCTAAACAATTTAAACTACTTATTAAGTGGGAAAGATATAAAATATAAACTTAGGAAACCTATAACTAGATTAAAACTAACGCGCCTTTCCTAGTTAAAGAATTCTATAAAGACCATCCTTTACGGCCTACTTTAGTTAAATAGATATAATATAAAGGTAAATAACTACTACCTAATATAAATATATAAAATATAATAGCAGGAAGCTTAAAATTAAAAAGAACTTAAAATATATTATAACGTTTGTGATACGATTATATAATATATAAGATATTAAGGAACTTTAACCGCCGGTTAAAGTTATCTAATTAGTTAAATTTGCCTTGCTAAGACTTACTATAAAGATATTAGTTTGGCTTACCGCCTTAACTAAGCTAATAGCGATTTTCTATACCGGGTATAGAAAATTCTAATTAGCCTACTTAACGATTAGAACCGGTAAAACCCTATACTACTACTTAACGCGAAAATACGACATATAATAAGTTATAAGTCTTAACTAAAATTAAATTATTTAGACCTTTAGCTAAAAGGGGGGGTACTATAACGGGACTAGTCTAGTTATAGTAGGAATGTCTTGGTAAAACACTTGACAGATAAATTCCAACGCTTTAATTAAATTCTACTAAAGTCTATTAAAGACCGCGTGCGTATATATGCACGCATTAACCACTAAGCCCCTAACTATTTAATTATATAATTCTCTTGTTATTCCTTTCTCTTCTTTACGCAACGTCTTGTTCTTAGCGAGAGCTATATACCCTTAGATTTAGATAGAATTTATATTATTCCTTTAAATCTTCCCTGAAGTCTCTCCGCGCCCTTATAGATATCTTTATTTTACCGCTTTAATACTAAAGGGCGAGCGAGAGATATATATACTTTAGGTATCTTTTATACCTAGGCCTTAGTTACTAGGTCCTCCCTAGGGTAGCTAGTTATAAGGAGGAGATAAGGTAAACCGTAGGGTTATTATCTAGACTACTAAATAGGATTATACTATAGATAGTAAGTAACTATATACTTTGCGGGCGACTACCTTAGGGGTAAAGAATGGGGGTGTATTTGTTTATTTATTTGTCAATATAAGGTTATTAGTACTTTTAATTAGGGGTTAGAAAACGTTAGAATTTATATTATATTTATAAGGATTATATAGGTAACGGAATAGTAATATAGTAGCTATTTACTATAAAGGGGTACTATTAGTAGTAGTTTTTAAGATCTTACTATTCTATATAAAAACTTTTTACTACCGCCTATAATATTTTAATGACGACCACTACCTCCTACCTGCATGCTGTGCGATGTCTCTACGTTAGCTCTGCTAAACCCGAAGACTAGTAGGTTTGTAGCTATCACCCTAAACAGATACAGAGTCCGATTTTAATGGCCGCTTCTATTAATATAGGCATTAGTTAATAGTAGAGTTAATAGTTTATATATTTATATAACGCTAACTTTTATATCCCTTAACCCGTTGAAATTCGTCTAATAATTACCAGCCAATTAAAGTATTTAAATTAGCGAAAGACACTGAATAAAATCTATAAGGGGGTAATATGAACGAGTCAGCCGCCCCCCTACTAGTATAGGTGAAGAAATAAGCGAGTCCAAAATGACATAGCGGGACCAAGTTATTTTATTTACTATACTAGCATGGGGGGTATGACCCGTTCATGTTACCCCCTTGTAGTCGTAAACTTAAGCGACCTTGGCGTAGGACTCCAATGGGTCAAGGGATAAGAATTATATATAAAATCTCGCCAACTACTAATAAAAATTTTAGACACCCCCTAGACGTCTACTACCGTAGCTGATATAATCAAGCGCTAATTAGTAGACGTCTAGTTACGAGATAATTATTATAGAAGTTGATAAGCAATTATATAAGCAGCTTGTGATTGGATAAACGTATTGTAGCGAGGGAACAAACAAATGCCTGGATCTACAGAACACGGGTTGGTACTCCATTTTCGCCCATCACGAGTCATTGCCGTACGACAACACATCTTTCTAAGATATTCAGCGCTTTTCTTTTTCTTTGGTGGGAAATAGTCCGTAACGTCATATAATTTTCCGTCGATGGCAGGTTCTTACAATGAGGCATTATCGAATATACGTCAATATGCCACCGAGGCTCAGGATGCGCAAGAAAGCCAGATGGATGTCGACGTGTCGAGCGTCGAGACGCGTCTTGATAGTACCTTGAAAGAGCTCCAAGATCGTGTCAAGCAACAACAAATTGCCCTAGACAAGGTACTGCGCCACATTACAGCCCTCTCTTCACCGAAAGCCCAATTTTTTAACATGCAACGTAGCTACGCGCCGCACCTCCAGGCGGTGTCCCCACGGCCCCATCTGCCGATCCACGAGAGCGTCTGAAGCAATTACTTATTCTAAAAGATGCGTATAAGCGCCTTACTCCGTCTGAGCCGTTTCTTCCCTCGCGTGGCTCGATTCTCCCGGCGATCTTGGCAGCCCGAACAATCCAGCAAACCATTTCCGGCACAAAAGAAGCAATCGCCAGCACGCAAGAGCAGCTCAAAGAAAAGGAGGCTTTACTTCGGCAGGAAGAAGCCAACCTGCACGATGCTAATCTTATCACTGCGAGCATAGAAAGTCGCATTGAGAAGCTCCGTGCACAGAAGCTCGCTAAATCCCAACAAACATCTTTGCAAGCGGCCAACAACATGATTCGTGCGAAGCAGAAGAAAAAGCAAGACTATGACAACGAAATGAGAGAGCTTGGGCAAGCTTTTGAAGCCTTCGTTGACGAGAATCTTGCCGGGATGTTGGCAGCTGAAGAACTAGGAGGGCCTGTTGTTGGCGACATGACGGAGATTGATGACGGCATCCTCGCGGCTGGTTTTTCCCAGAAGGGAAGGCCAAAGTCACTCAAGAAGATGGTTCCAGATTCGAAGAGGCAGAGACGAATTGATGAGATATGGGGAAACAAGGCAGCTGACGACAATGGAGAGCTGCTTAGTGAAATGGATGCAGCTGGAAGAGAGCTTCGGGAGTTAATTGAAGAACTATTCAATGCACTGGTTGTACCTGGAGGTTCAGGAGCGTATGTAGGTCTAGAGAGGGATTCGGCAGCCTCCAGATTCCTGGTTCGAGCGAAGGTTGCCCAGTTCCACCCCAAGGACGCTCGAAAGTTGAGGCTAATCGATTTTGGGAGAGAGCTGGACGACTGATTTTGATGAAGAGGGGGCGAGACAGCGTCGACTCTGTGCTTGAGTTCCTCATTATTGCTTTCTATATCAAGGAGCTCGTGAATGAAACAAGCCAGACTGCTCCTTCTGAAAATTCAACCATCTCTGGGTGCTCAATTTGGCTAACGTATCGAAGGGGCGCATAACGTGGCTTTGTCTTAACGATGCCCGATTCCATTGCACATGACCTCTTTAAGGCAAACACTGCCTTATGCAGCCGTCAAGACTCATTATAGTACATTTTCTTTGAAACGCCTAGAGAGACGATCGGCTTGCGTCATGTTCAGCTAAACATGCGTCAACGTACCCTCGTGACTGACCTTATATCTTCACGAATCATGCGGCTGTCAATTAAGCATCACAACTACCTCATCAGCGAACTTGTGGCTTCAAACTCCTCTTATCCGGCGAAATTACTGTCCGCTATGATCTTTGGTAGCTGAAATGAATGCTCACTCCTCAAGAACATTGATGACCGAGCTCTTTTATATGGATCGTCACCCAATCTTGCCTCATGCGAACTGTTTCTTCCTTTTCATGCGAATCATCTCTTCTCGTTTCATGCTACATGATATTGATTATTACAGGGGAAAGGACGAACACAAATTATGAAACAAAGCCCACAAGCCTTCCTTTTCTACTATAATAAGTTAAGACCGGATCTAAAATTCCGCAACATAGCATATAGAGTCATATGGTCATCAAAATGAAAGCAGACTTAATTATCGGCAAGGTATGGTTTTTGATCTCCCAACTAGTAAAGTCTGATTGTCCCGGCTTTAAGCTCTGATCTTCCACATATGCACCAGTGCTTTGATATCAATCTAATCTTCAAGAATGAATACATATTAGCGTACCGTTAAATCAAGCACGCTAGACTTCCAGCAATTATGTGTCGGTACATGATGCAAACACAACTAACTAAACTAATATTGAATCCAGCCTGACCCACAGCTATGATAGAAACGCTCCCCTATAGCGCATCAAGCTGTCAACGTCAAACGTAATCAGCTTCTGCATCTAATCCAACGTCGTCGAGTTTACCATACCATGCGCCTTACCAATGTTTCAGTACCCGTAATCTAGCCTCAATAGCACGCGGTGTTGGGCCGCGCCCCACCTTGCAAGCTCCCCAACTCCCAACTCCTGCTGATACAAACTCAACCGGCAGCACTCAGGCAAGCAGTCGCATCATGACATCGTGCATCCGAGGGAATCCGAGGGAAGAAAACGTGACGTCCACCCCGCGCCTCACGCGTACAGCGTTCAAACGCCATGGTGACGCCGGTAGAGGCGCCGCGGGTGTAAGAAGCAGTGAGCGGCGGCGACCTTCACCCAGCGGATGCAGAAGCGCATGCTGCGGATAATGGAATCACCAGTTGCGCTGCCAGGATCACACCTGGGAGTTCAAAGGAGAATGTCCGTGGCGGCCCAGAAAAATGCTCGGGCAGGGCTCCGGGCAGGGCTCTAGGCAGGGCTCAAAGCAAGACAAAAAGCTGAAGCCTATTCCGCAGACGCAAAAATGCCTGAACATTGGCCACCGAGAATGGGACTGAAGGGGCAAGTCTTGGGTGCTGCAGTTGCCCAGGTGGTGCCGGAAGACTGCCGGTTGGGCAGCGGGGTGTGGCGCCTGCATCAGAGACGCCGCTCCAGATGAGTAGGTATGCCCTTACATACGCAGGCATGTCGAGCCCTGCCTGATGCCTCTCGGAGTTGACACCGAGCTGAATGCATCGACCCCAGACATCATGCTGCTATTATTCCAATATTCCAATATGAACCCCTCCATAATGCCCATTAGCGTGATACCACCTCAGGATCGGTGAAACCTCCGACCCAATCGCCCCAATATAGCCACTAGACCAATCGCAGCATGGCCCCTCACGCCGAAACAGGAAAGAGCTCTCACAGTCTTCGACCACCTGTGGCTGTGCTATTCAAGATACCAGAAAAGGGTTCAGGGCCCCGCGCGCGCGCGAAGAAAAACGGGCCTGGAGCAAAATGCCTCGGTTGAAACATAGCATAACATCATCCTGCAGGGTCCGAGGGTCCCAAAATGCCCAGCCAGCCAGCCAGCCAGCCAGCCAGCAACCCGAAATCGCCATCTGTGGCAAAAAAAAAAGATGAGCCGACGCGAGCCCTAAACCCAAACCTAAATCTAAACCCCCTGGGACTCACCGACTAACTACAACTGATAACCAATCATTAGCCCGAGACCTGAGGATGATCCCCTTTCCCCGGGTACGAGTCCTGTCACGAGACGGCATGTCACTCGGTCGATCCTTTCCCGCGCTGGCACGCTGCGCGCCACTCGCGCGCCCGCCAGGAGCCCAAGATGAAGCGTGTGGCGAGTTTCAGTGTGGCTAGGGTAAATCCACCTATATTTGTATAAGCAGAAAAAAAAAAACCCCTCGCCGATCCCGCAGATCGTTTGCGGCGGCCTGTTCTGATTATAGCAGCGCTGGGTCAAATGCAGGGCGAGAGACGCGCAATGCGGTGGCGCCGCTGTCAAAAATTCTAGAAGTTGGTAGAAAAACGCCAGAAGTTGGCAGGGCTGGAATAGGGGGGAGGAGATGAATCCTGCGTGACAAGAGCAGCCCAGCCCGAGCAGCGAACGGGGTGGAGGTCCTTAGCCAATCGCTACCAGCCCTACTCACCGAGCAAAAGAGAGCACCATCTAAGCGGTAAGGTTTTTTAAGGGGCGAACTCTGAAGCGCGGCGCAGGTAAAGGCCGTACGCATAAGGGGGTGTAAATCAATTCACCACGGTGTATTCCGTCTAAGTCGATGACACCAAAGGGCTGCTTTCTCGCGCAGCACCGACTTCATTGGTTCTATCATGAAGGGAGCCTAAATTGGCACAAGTACAAGTGACGAAAGCCAAAAGCCAAATCCGAAAGGGAGAAAAGCTAGAACTTCCTACTCAAACCTCTAACGACAAAGGAAAGGCCGTATGGCTATGGACTGTGATACAGAGCAATGTGTAGCGATTCAATTGGCGCGTCCGCCTCAAAGAAAATAGTTGAGTGTTAAATAGCCTGTCATTACTGACATCGCCAGATCGGAATTGCAGGGGTATTTCCACCATGACAAAAAGCCGGCGCTTCAAAAAGGTATTAGAGTAGGCACTGCAAAATAGTTGCAGGTTGAATTAAGTAGATGGAAAAAATAAATAATAATATCGAGAGAAAAAAAAACCGAAGTTCAAAGAAATCATTCTGAGCCAATGTAGCTGGTAACGGTAAAGAAAGATTCTCCACCTGCTCGCCCATGTGTGCAATTTCCTCGTGTACGTAGCATCTTTAAACTGAATGTAAATGGGTATCGTAAAACAAAAAAAGGCCCCTGTTCGAGCTTGTGGTATCTTCAATACGAATAAAACGCCAGTGGTGCATCAACCAGTCCCTAAAGCGGTTCCTATCCAGCGCTTCGTTTGTGCGAATAGTACATATCATTAGTGGTCATTAGGAGTAGAGCGGGGGCCGCAAGGCCGTAGTATCGCTTTAGTAGAGAAGTTTGAGCTCGTAGCCTGCGGAGTTGACGTTCTCAATGGCGCCTACATCACCGTCTACTTGAATATCGGTCGGTCCTGCGTCCCACTCCCTCTTCGTGGGAGATTGTGGTGTTATTTCGTGGAATTCCGCCGTCATATCCTGGCCTTCCGGAAGCTCTCTTACGGCCTCATCATCGAAGAGTATCTGAAGCCCTTGACGGTCGATTCGGAGAGTACGGATAACTTTTGTTGGCTCAATATTGACTTTCGCGGCGATTCCATTTACTAGGTCTTTAAGAGTACGCTGCATAAGATAAACCGCTCTGTAGTAGCTGTCCTCGGGTGCTTTTCCTGCAAGCCTTGGTTGGACATAGAAACAGGCAACTAAGTCGTGTTAGAACTACCAGAATACAATGCGAATTATCACGACTTACTAGGTTTGACAATGCGCTCCGGAGGCGGTTGATAGGTATAATCGACACCCAAGGCTTCGATCCATCCCGAAAGCGTACCGTGATCGTCAGCATGCGACTTTTGTACTTTCACTGGTATATCAGGTGGGCTGATCGTCTGCTGTGCCACTACAGCCTGGATATCCCCTGTAGCTGTCTGGGGAAGATTACGCCATTCGTTTGAGGAGATTCTCGCGGGGGGATTGAATGGAGCTGGATGCTGAAATACTGATCCACGACGACCTCTAGAGTGTAGGGACTGCGAACTTGGCGTTGGGGAAACTATCGACGATGTTGCTCCAGTGTGCGAGCTCTGTCTCTCCCACATTGCCGTATCGACATTGGTGTCGATTTTGGTTAAATCTTGAGGCTCTCCTGACAGTGTTACTGGATGCAGGTCAGGATCATCCAATTCGTCCCCTTTCAGATAGAGAACACTCGCGGGTCTCGTCGAACTGAACATATCTTGAAGAGTTGCTAGTTTAAGGTGCAGATCCTCTTCAGCAGGCACTCGATTTCCCGTTGAACTTGCGGATGACATTGACCACGTCCTCTTGTGCTTGGGAACTTTGCCTGGTCTCGAGCTCGCGCTAGTTTTCGATATTGATCCACTGCGCTTCCTCTTTCCGAAGTCCTTCATGCCAGATTCTGCCTGCGCGATTTGTTGCTTCAGCTTGTCTATCGTTTTCTTAACATGGGCAACATCGTTCGACAATTTTCGTTCCGCGCCATGATCACGGAACAGTTTAACTTTGCAATAGCATACTTCTGGTGATGTCTCGGGCGGCGATCCTTGCAGGTTGGTAAGAAGCTCCGTTTTGGTACAGAGCCTTACAGGAATACCTTTTACGCCCTTGGAGTGGCTAAAATCCGTGGATAGAAAATTAAATCGCACGGCAACGGAGCAGTCCGGTGCAGTGCTAAGTACCGGTGTCCAGGTTACGGCAAAACCGTCGAATGAGGCGGATTCAAGTTCGATCCTCGGGCGACCTTGGGCGTCACCTCCCCCAACTTGGCTCGGATCGACAAATTCGACAGCTTGCAGCCTACCGCCTCGCTGATGGGCCTCATTTGTACCCCGTCCTTCTTTCCATAACTGCCAACAAGCAGCAGGGCGCTGTCGCTGATGCTCATCTTCGAAGGAGATACGGATGAAAGTTCGGTACTTAACGGGGATTGTCGGAGTCTGCGTGGGCGCGGTATCTACTATCGCGATGGAGTAAGCCTGACCCTTGTTGAGGTAAGTTACCGGGATCTCTTCCGCGTGCTTGATCATCGCTGTGGGCGCATTCAGCGTAACGTGATAGCGAAAGCTACGTCATATTAGCAAAAAGGGTATTGATAGGCGCAAAATCACATAGCAACCCTGAGTGCGGATTTGGGCTTGTCATGGACTACTCACTTCTCGTGCGGCTGCTGGGTCAAAGTAGGGCGTACGTTCTCATCATATGTTTGCGATGGGAATGTCAGGACGGGCGACTGGCCTTGCATCTCGACGTCCGTAGCAACAACGTTATCCATGGGAGATTCATCGTGTGTTGGGGCCAGGGGCTCAAATGCTGATGGTTGATGCGAAAAGTGATGTGGTGCGAAAGTCGGGTGCGGTTGTAAAGTAAATGGGTTGGGATTTTGAAAGTGATGAGCGCCAAGAGCATGAGGGTGGAAGCCTTGGAGCTGTCCCGTAGAAGTCTGGCCTGCATGAACGCCTCCTTCGGAAGTAGGAAGTGATAGAGGAGTGCCTAAACCGAAGCTAAAACCCGGGGTGTGGAGGTCTCCCGCTTGGCTGTGGTAAAGCGTGCTCCCACCCGGCGTCGGGGTGTAATAGCCAGGCGGCTGGTTGGCAAAAGAAGCAAATGCGAAGCTATTGGGATCAAGAAGAGAAGGTGTAAATCTCCATGGCTCATTCGAGCCTCTGGGGGTCGGGTCCTGGTCCTTGATGTCCTCATGGTCAGGGAACTGACTGTATTTGCAGTCAGTATCTACCAAACTACACTTCAGAGGGGACGGTATTGTTTGATGCGGCTGCGTTGGGGTCGAAGCCTCTCGCATGCCGCAAGATGCACGTCTTCGCCAACGAAGCACAGGTGGAGCAGCGCAACTCGCGAAAAGACATACCGAGGGTGAAGCGCTACATCGAGAGCATCAGTAAGAGTCGGTGCGCTCTGGGCATTGGCAGCGGAAGAACTGGTAGTTTGTGTGAGCTGCGGGAATGAGGCTTTGAAGTCCTCGTACAGCTCGTCGTTCGGCTTTTGGGAATTGGTCCTGTTGGGTCGTCAGGTTACGGTACAAGGCCGATATAATGAGCGCAACGCGTCCAGAGGATGACGCGAAGGCGGGGAGCTTCAGCTGACAGGCAAACCTACCGATTTCGAAACATCGTTGGGAAGCTCGACGGAGGAGACTTAACGTGTCAAAAGCATCGAAAGAGGTGCAGTCGGTAGAAGGCTCCAAGTCGGTGAAAGTGCAGGTGTGAAACATGAGTTATGGCGCATTCGGGTCAAGCCACAGGTGCAAGCTGGTGCATACATTAAGAAGGAACAGGCCTCTTTTATCAGGGCTAACGACGGATGGGGCTCCACTGGGTCAAACGGCAGCGCTTGGGGGAGCGGTCATCGCGTCTGTGGCAGTGGCAATAGTGGCAGGCCGAACGGTAGAGGTTTAGGAGGTAGGGAGGGAAAGTGGACTCGAGGAGCGGACTCCGGCGCTGCAACGAACGACGTCTCGCCGCCTCCCTGCACGCCTGTGGCCTGTCCACCACTCACCACGCCCGCTCATGGCGCGCACAGCCACAAGCCCTATGGGCCTTTGTGCTTTGTCGTAGACCTCCGGCTACCCAAAAGAGGCACGATTTTCAGTGCATTCATCCGCAAGTGGCCGTCCTTTTGTGAAGACCTCACACCAAGACGCAGAGATCCTCGCTCATCGGCGGCAACAAGAGCCCAGTGCCACGCGGTCCCCTCGATTGCCAGGAGATGCCAGGAGATGCCGCGGTGCTAGGCAATGCCAGCCTGTCCCAAGCCGTCGTAAAAAAAAAAGGAAAGGCCTACCCACGAGAGCCAGAGGGCCCTTTTCTCCTCCCTCGCGCGCCGGGCCAACTGCCACACCAGCGTTTGCACAGGACCCTGTGGCTCGGGGTCGACTGGAGAGTAACCGTCCAATTGCCCGAACAACGAGGGCCCTCCGGTAATTAGTCTCGTCCAGCAAAGGCTACACAAGACGGGCCAGACCAGCCCTGACCCGCCAAGCCCGGTCGCCAGAGGACAATGCAATTTGCATCCTTCCCAGCATCGCAAACGTGACAAGTCCATCATTTCTCTCGTCTCCCCTTTTTTTCACGCTCGTCCCCAGGCTGTTGCGCCTCCCCGTGCCTCGCGCCGCGCCTCACCCTCATGTGACACTTCTGCCGCAACGAAACGGGCCGCAAAATGAGTGAAGTTGAACAGCTCGCGGCCCTTACTACCCGCTTTCATTATTTGGTCATTTCCCCTGCGTGGAGGCGATGGGTCGAGCGGATGGGCGACGAGGATGTGCCCCGCGATCAACCCGCCGTCGCCCGCCAAACGGCTGCGGGCATCCAATCCTGTGGCTGACCGACGTCGAGTCTAAATCAGCCGTATCGCTTAGAAATATTCGCTGGCACCTAGTGGCCTAGTCGGCCTAATAATTATTAATTTCTAGAAATTCTGGTAAACCCTGAACCGAGATTAACAAGAATTAGGAAACGAGCGCTTACCCAAAACGCTGACTGAAGGCGGTCCTTATGCCCCCATTCCGGAGCCTCTTCGTCATTATCTTGCTGAGCGCCGCGCCGCCTATGGAACGAATAATGAATAAGGACAACTACGGCCACATGATTTCTTCTGCACAGGCCTGCATAAGAGCAAAGCACGCGAAAGCGGCTGGCGTGTTGCTTGCTCGGCATTTTCCGCCATCACAAGGCACAGAGCTGTTCGCCGCCTCTCTTTTTTTTCTGGGGTGGGAAAAAGCTCTAAAAGTCGAAAGATCGCCGAATTGTGGCGAGATGCACAATGCTTTACGCAGCCTTTTTTTTGGGTATCGGCAGGCGGGATCTATCGCACATGGACCAGCACCACTACCCGAGGTTGCCATGTGGTAACTTAGCATCCACTTCCGGCCTAGTTGTGGCGTACACGTATCGTGGCTAGGTCGGTGGCGTCAACCATTAGATCGCTTCCAACACATCTCCAGCCTGAGCCGACGGCCGCGTACTCGTGCATCGACCGACTACCAGAAGGTGCAAGCATCTCGATCGCTCTATGAGTAAGAGAATCATGCCACCATGGGTGATCTAGATGCAGCTGAAAATGAGTGCGCGAGCTGAAAGCGGGGAAATTGTTACCTCGTACTGGTCGTGTGCGTACTATTATGCTCCTGTCTCCAAGCACGGGTGATCGCGTTCCTTATCATCCACGGTGATGCTGATGTGAAGCGACCGCGTTTTGTGTTAGCCTATTTGCATTATTCAGTCATGACTGCTATCTCTGGGGGATAGGAAAGATATGGCATAAATACGATGCGCTTTTTGCGAACAGAAACCAGGGCATTCGCGATCCTACATATACTCGCAAACCGTGCCGTATATCTAACTATTCCATGTCTAACAGACGGAAATCAAAGAAATGCATAGCTGGGCCAAAACATGGGTGATGGTAAATGGTCTGCGAAATGCGCCATGGGAAACGTGCTAGCTAATTAGGTAATGTCGCAGCCATTTTCTGTTGCATGTGCATTCCTGCTGCATGTGTATTTCCGTTGCACGTGCGCCTATCTCCTTCATGCCTTTATTGGGCTGGTGCTCTTCCAATACCCGAAATCTTCTCCACTTCCGGCGTCTCCTGCTTACGGGCTCTCCGAGCTTTCATTTTCGGAGTTATTCCTCGCATTTATATTGGTAGCCATGCGGCGTTTAGAATAAATCCTGCTAACCTCTCGCTTGCTATGTCTGCGTTGGTCGCTGCTAGTCTCGGCGCTTGAACTTCGTCCACTTCCTCCCTCTGCCGCTCTAGCTGCAGCTAATGCTACCGCACTGTTCCTAAGACTGTTCCGTTGCTCTACCAGACGCTGTCCAGCAAGGTAACCTGTATTGTTACTCGATCTTCTGTTGGACATGGTCCGACTAGTCCTTCTAGAGTCATGGTGAACGGCTGTGACAACGCTTTAGAGAGAACTAGGGCTAGACTCTCTATGCCCAGGACCATCGTGATGAATGGTCGTTAGAAGGCTGGGACCCGAATCCTCTCGCAAACGGGTCATCGAAGGCTCATTTAGCGGGCTAGGGATCTTCGAGGGCTTGCGAGCTTCACTACTAAGTGGGGGAGGTTTACTGACAGATGCCCCAGCGCGTGGTGTCTCAGCATCTGATGAGAATGAATAATCTCTCAGCTTTAAAGGAGGCGGGTGGTACATGGATGCGCTTTGATACCGTGAGGATATGTCTGTGTCGTCTCCAGGAGCAAACGAGAAATGGCGATGACGAGAATGGCCCGAAATCAACCAAGGCTGTGATCGAAAACATTTGAGACGCCGCTCATGGCTGTATACTGCACTGTCCACTTCCAACTTGTCAGACTGAACCATGATTTTCTCGAGGCTCCAATTCATCCACTCCGGCGCAGATACCTGTTTCTGCAATTGCTCTCCACCCAATATGAGATTCATCAACTTGGGAAATACAGTTTCAATTTCCGCCCCATATCGTCGAGCTACGACCACTGCAAGCGCCGAAGGGCCACTACGAAGTCCTCTTGGCCTCTTGCATCCAATATTGAATGAGCCGGTTCGTCGACCTCGTCTGGTAGGGGATCTCCAATTGAACTGAAAGTAGAGTACCCATCCGACTGGTCCCCGGCGTACCCATTTTGCAAGGAATTAATGCCCTGCGATCGAGATGACTCGCTTTCTGCCCTTTGTGACAGTGAGTGTGAGTAGTGTTTATGTGGAGGTCTTCCAAATGGCAAGTCGTAATGGATATTTGTGTTCGAAAACGTCTTAGACAGTGCAGTCATTCCAGCGGATGGTGAGGATGAGCGATGGATAAGAACTAATAAAACATGTGAGCTCCGTTCTGTAGTCGGTAAGTGTAACAATATTTGAATCTTTTTATACCTTTTTGGCCCTGCGTCATAGCATCTTGATAGATCTGATCCCTGCTCAAGAACTCATATGCTGTCTCGAGCTTCTCATTAGTAGGTGACTTATGATGCGTCCGCTTTCGTTTGATGACACTATCCTGTCTCGTCCTTATGAGTTCTGTCATGCCTTGTTTTCCTCTTGCGATAATAAGCTCCAGTCGTCTGATTTCTGCCCTGTATCCAGCCTCCTCCGTCGTCCACCGTTCCTCGGCTTCCTTGAATCCATCTAGCGTCTGCTGAAGCAATTCCTCAATCTTGTCCTTCTCAAGCCTTAAACCCCGATAATCTTCGAGTAGATGCAACAAGCTGCTGTTCTGCTGTATTGGGAGGGTTTTATTAGGGCTGTCAATGAGGGTAGATGATATAGATTCGAGGACTTGCAAAGAATCCACCTTTGGTTCGTAGATAATGGGCTCTCCCAGAGTGTCCCAAAAATTGCGCGAGAACCCCTCAGGCTTAACTGGGGTTGTAATTGCAAGATAATTCGAAATGTACTTGGACAGTTTAGGTCGTTGGCGTGGTGTCGGGATATCTGAAGTGGAGCCATGCTCACTATGGCGATCTTCAGTGTCTTCCACTATTAGTGTTTTGGAACGAGTAGGCCGGATCCTTTTTCGCTGTGTATGAATGTCTGTCATAATGGCGACTGCCGTAAGGTCTTTGTCACTAATTGGTATTATTGTTAATGTTTCCGCCTTCTTCGGAGCTACTAACTATAACCCAAAGATCACGGAGTCAAGGTTGTGAATAGGCGGCTACCACTTGTTGCATACAACACTTGGAGGTTTACTTTATTGCTAATAGATTGCGAGAAGATGTTGTTGAGTTGTCACTAAGGAATGAGTGGGGAGCAGAAGCTAAGAAATAAGGGAGGTCCCATTCACTTCGCTCTCGACTCCATCATGAACAATTCACCTTTCTCTCCGCAATCTCAATTGTCTGAATATACCACGCTCCTAATCACAGCCCTAGATGAAGTTCAGCGGCAAGAACGCCATCCGAGTGTTGATGTACTGTGGTGCCTTTACGATCAGTCGATCGTAAGAAGCCTTTGTAGAAGCTTCTTGGGGGGTAGATGCGGTATGCATTCCGCGGTGGAGGCGTGGGCTCGACTTCAAGTCCCACCTCTGTGAAATTATATATATATATATATTATTGATTCTTGTTTAACGTCTGATGCGGTCCCCATCTGGGTCCATGCAGACTAATACCGTTAAGTTAGGTACAAAAAACCTCCAAGGGAGACGTGAGAGGTAATACAGTATACACTCCCCCAGGTAACACCTGTACTACATCAACGGGAGGAAAAACACCGTTAGGTCGCTGCTCTGAGACTCCTGTAAGGGAGTGTCCTGATTGCCTATCTTGCCCTGTCTGCCGTTCGTACCATGTTTCCGTGCTTTTGTAGATTGCCGTAAGATTGCGTTGTGTGCCTGCCCTTCCTGTCCTATATACGTGTATACACGTCGCCTGCGGTCCTCCTGCTTGCAGCATAAATCCAGTCCTGTATGACCTTCCACCCCAAAGGAACAGCGGGATAAACTAGGTGTCTTGTCCTAGGGCCCCAACCTAGGTCCCCTATCTCCTATCTCCTGCATCCAATAACATGCTCAACCTAGTATTGTACTCGCAGCTAAGTGCCTACGCTGCCGACGATATCGGAATAAAGCTAGGCAGATTAAGGCGTAGAGGAAGACGAAATACCGAATGCCGTGCGTTTGGTAAATCCAGGCTGTCGGGTAGGGTGGTATGTAAGGCGGGTGGTTGAGAGGCTCATCACAGGCCTCCCACGAGGTGTATGTAGATCGATTGCGCGTATAGTAGCTATACCGTATAGGAGGAAGGGGACGCCGGAGGTAGATTGCCGTGGTTCGATGGCTCGAAATCGTACGTTAAGGGACGTAGTAGCTGTGTTCTCAAGTCTCTGCTGGGGTTCACCCTCCCAGCAAGAGAAATTTTCCCGTCGCCACCACGTCGCGGCGCCCGCGATGCGCTGCCGTACGTACGTCTCTGCGTTTGCTCTAACAGTCTATTGACACGATCCTAATGGAACACTAATAGTACTGCTAGGTTCCCGGGCTCCACCGCGTGGAGGTGCAGAGGCCGATTTCATGGAGCCGATTTCATATATATATGTTTTTCCACTTTTCAATGTTTGTTGCTGGATGTAGACTTCGTTCGGTGTCAGTGAAAGGCGAATTTCGTAACCGGATTAAAAACATACAAAACGAAAAATGACATCTCATTTTCCACGAGGGCGATTTAGAGGGATCTGTTTTATATTGCGTATGATGTATACTACCATTAACGTGCTGTCTGGTAGTTAGTTCCACTTGATTCTACGAACAGCTTTCGTTTTACAATTACTGAAAACGGAGGACTGACGGAAACTCAAGGTCCCTTGCCCTCTAAATAACTCTATTCTGGTCGCTTTATAAATAGTAGTGCGCATACGGCCTTGAAATCTTTGTGCTCCAAGTCACTCCATTGTGGACGACCTCTGCCGCACGGATCCAAGAACCAACTCCCGCTCGGCACTTATACCTATTAAAAAATAGCTGTTATGACGATGACGAACTTGCAATAAGTCGTCTATAGTATCCCATCGGGGCTATGTGTAGCCTTAGTCTCAAAGTCTTGGTCTTGAATTCATGTGAATGCCTAGTTTCTCCAGGTAACGCCTATGTACAGTACGTATTGCAAGAGTCGGGGTAATGGAAAGAAGTTTACTTATCCTGTCTTATACTGGAAACTGTACTCGAGAATCTTATACAATAGTTGAAGTGACTAGTTACTTACTAATGCGTCGCTTTCGTGGCGGAGAGAGTGCCGAAATGAGTTTGTGATATTGTCAACCTATAAAATGCGTCCTATTTGGCTTCGCCAAAAGGGCCGGTCTTTTTGGGCCAATTGGGCGTCGACAGATATTTTAGTCATAAAATTTTAGAGACCTAGAGTTTCGAGAGGATTAAGGTTCATGAGTGCTCCGATATGCCTATACACTCGAAGTGTTATTGTGAAATTATAAGGTGGCGGAACAGCGCTCGGCGGGGGAAAGGTAGTTGCGTGCCACTGCAATAATTTCCGAATCGCCATCCGGATTAAGATCGGATGATGACCAGTAGAGCTCCCGGCATGCCTAGAGTCCGCAAAAAAGCCTCGGCTATCTAGGCCATAACAAGACAGATGAAAAATTTCAAGAAGATTTTCGTAGTACAGTAAACCCCCCTTATTACGATATGGGGTATATAACGATATATATCTATATTACGATCTACACCCCTTGATCAAGCCTTTTTTGGTATAATATTACGATAATCTGACTTTTGACGATATCGTTAAGGTGGCTCCACCAAAATCGTTGTAACCAGATAAGATTTTGTATGGGAGAAGCCCTATTTAGCCCGTACAATGGGTGTATTATACCCTTTTAGGGTGGTTTGCCTCCTTTTTCCTGCTTATTAACACATCACGTGACAATTTTGTATAACAATACCATTGGTATTACGATATGCTCGGCCGCAAAAATGGTATCGTACTAAAGAGGTTTTACTGTAGGAATGTTCGTGATTAGGTAACAGAGGTTGCTCTACATTAAATCCGCCAGCGAGTGGGAAATTCCGCTTGGTGTCTTGAGTTTTCCCTTTTCCTGAGTAGCTTCGTCTCATCGGATGCGATCCCCCATATACTAGCACCAAAGAATATTCGACTACTAGATAATTACCTCTTAAGCAATTTTCAGTCGTTGGCATGGTGTATAGAAGTCATGAATGAGGTGACGGTCTTGCAAAGGTTTCCATCACATGCCTGACCCACAGTAAATTTGAATAAGATTAGGAGTAGAGCAAAAAACGGTGAGGTTCTTCGGCACTAGAAGAAAATCTTAACTATTACGAACTACTGAATTTTTGACGTTAAAATGGAAGCGGATCCAGAAAGGGATATCTGCGTAGAGCGATAGAAATTCTGATAAGCTTCGCTGCAGCTTTATCCCTAATCCCGAGCGCATATAAAATCGAAGATTCGGCGGTGGGAACGGGAACGAAGCAGGGGTAGAAACAAGATATGGCCGATAGGACAGGAGAGGGACAGTTGATCGTGGGCAGCAGAATCCAGATATTCCTTGATACTCTAAACGGCGTCCTCTCCTCCGTAGTTAGGAACATTTCGGGATTATTAGGAATATGACGGCTTGACTGAGATGTCGCTGGATTATCAATTATCAAGATGGCACGGCTGTAGAAATCTGGCGAGCGATCGGTCTGCGGGCGTTTCCTTTTAGCAAGTTCTTAAGTGCTTTGCCGTCCCTGTCGCGTATGTCCGAATGAGGTTTAGCGCAGAAGCACACTCATTTCCAACTTCCAACGTCCTTCCTTCGCATCTCTGTCTTCTCAATTCAGGTTGATGCTCTTTTTGAGCTGTTTGTTATGATCCTCCTGAAGGGGATGATGTCTTCTTGGAACCTTGCGTCGTGATTGATTATTTAAGCACGGATCCTCCACCGCCGGTTTCAGCTTCGTTCGGGCTCTGTTTCATGCCGAGTCCTCCTTGGAGATGAATTTTTCGAATACTCCAGATGCTAATTTCAAAGGTTTGAAATGAATTACGAATACTTGTGGAGTTTGTAGGTTGAGTGTGCTCTGTCTTGTCACATTATCTCTTCGCGCAGCTCTGATGGAAAAATGATGGCGCTTCCCAAGATACTTGGCTTCATTATCCTGAAGTCTGCGACAGAGACGAAATGGGAGGCTGAATACGACATTCATGCCTTGTAGCGTAGGCGCTTGCAATTCTCGGACCCCTGAGCTTCTAGCAAGATGTGACACGTAGATTTAACCTTAAAAGTTACCTCGCTACAGCCTCGTTTCCAAAAATATGGGTCGAAATCAAGCAGCTGCAATATTCAAGCCAGCCCATAGGTCGATCTTACCAGATCTCACTCAGGTTCATTCCCGGGCTGGCTTCAGGCGCGAATGGCGGCCGTCCTGATCCGGTTTCACGGTCAAGCCGGATACCGCATCGGTCTCAATCTCTAGCTATCCTCGTCTCAACGTGCCGTGTGCTTTCAATGCTTAATCTTGGCAGTCTGGGCATCATACAAAAGACCATGCTTCCCTCGCTGGGGCTCTCTTCTATCCTCCGCATCACCTTTCCAGCAAAGTTCTATTCCGTTATTTCTGCTTCAGTCACGTTCCTTTGTCGCCGGCCGACCGTTTACATTCTCTCTGATCAACTTCATAAAGCCTTGTTCATAAAGCTATACCAATCACTTCACTGTCGCCAAAATGAAGTTCACCGCTGTCATTGCTACCATCCTCTCTTTGGCTGTCTTTGCCTCCGCAGCACCAATCTCTGAGCCAGCTGCTGACGGTATGAACTGCTCTTGATTCTTACCTGGATACTTCGGGAAACTAATAGAGTGCACATAGATATTGCTGAACGTCAGAATCATGGAATGTGTGTAAAGTCGGACGGCACCGACATCACCGAAATCCCTAATTGCTAAATGTACTACATCACTGATCGAAAGAGGGGGGCCAAATCAAGCGAGAAGAAATCCCTGGAAAAAAGACTCAGCTTCACAGCATGAGGCTAAGTTCTGGAGGAGAAAAGCTTTTAGGGCCTTAGAGGCGTATTGGGTTGTAATTTTACCCGCATTTTTACCCGCATTTCAAATAAAAAGACCGGATCCTATTACGAATAGCAGTAATCATTCGTGGATCTCAAAATCGTGGCATTTGCTATGGTGGTGAATTTTAAGATTCTTGCGGTGCCCACTGAAGAAAACAGTCCCAGTCATTCAGCTTTAAACAAGCAAATTTGAACAGAAGAAATATAAAATAAACCAACAACCTCTAATACAAGCGTAAATATAGTTATCTCATTTCCTACATCTTACCTTGCCTTTCTCCTTCCCTTTTCCTCTACTCACCGCCTTCCTAGCCGCACTCTCCCTCCTAAACACCAGATTGCCCTCCAAATACTTTCTGTCCAAACTACCACTTACCTCTCTCGCAAACCTCGCAAACCCACCGGCCTCATAGAACGTCTTAACCCACTTCCTCACAATAGCTTCATTTCCATCCCTCCACCTATTCTTCTCTATCCTCTCCACAGCCCTCCCCATCAGCCCCGTCGCCCTCATCCTCACCCTCCCCGCCTCCGCTGTTCATCCGCACCCCCCTCCCCGCCCAAGCGCCAGGAATAATACTTCCTAACATCCTCCTGGACGCCAACATCCCGCAGCACATCATCAAGCAGATGATCTGCATCTTCCACCCTCCCCCCCAGCAGCGCCCGCACGTCCGCCGTAGTTGCGCGGTCACAGAAAGCCACCAGCGCGGTAACGACCTCACACCAAGCCACGATCTCCAGCAGCTCCAGCGTCCCGCGATGCTGGCGGAACTCGACAGTCCGCTTGCGCGGCACCGCTTGCGCGGCTCCGCCGGCGATGCTGCTGTCGAAGTCGTACGCATGGCCGCTGGCGCGGCGCGCGGCTTGCGCGATCAGGTCGCACCAGGCGAGCGGGTGGGAGGCGGAGCCGCTGCGGCGTCGGGCGGGCGGGCTGGCTCTGCGCCGGCGGAAGAACTGCGAGGGCGTCTTGTACGCGGGCTCGTGCTGCTGCGATGTCGGGTGCATTTCGCTGAGCAGCCGCTCGAAGCCCGTCACTATCTGGAAGAGCTTGCTGAGGGTGCTGAGGGGGAAGCGGTGGTTCTGGCCTTTGCCGGCCCGACGTGTACGTGTAGGCCGCGGATCTCGTTGACGAGGAGGCGGAACGGGAAGGTGGGTTCGGTTGTGTTGAAGAGTTCGTGGAGGACGTGCAGGATTTGCTCGAGCTCGCCATGCCAGTCATCGTCGCGGGGCTGATGAGCTCGACGTCTTGCACGAAGTAGTCTTCGGGCAGCTCGGTGAATTCGGAGGGTAATGGCGTTACGCTTGAGTCGCTTGTTACGGTCCAGTTCTCGTAATGGCCGTCTTTACTGACCGTTGAAAGGAACATCTAGTAAGCGATGCTGGAGGATTTGTTTTATTGCTGTGAGAGGTTTCGTGGGATCAGCAGGGTGTAGACGAGGTCTGAGGCATCCTTCCTGCCGATGGGAAGAAATTCAATCTCGATACCTAGTGTTAGCCCCGCTTTTGTTGACATAGTGCGAAGCTAGGAACGAGCATATACTAATATTTGAGTCGGCAAAAAATATTTGGAAGTGTTAGCGCCCGTCGCTGCTTTGTTTTACTGAAGTGGATTTAAAGGTGTGTAGTTAGTTCTAGGGCGTGTAAATGATAGCTGGACTACACGAGACACTGGTTTTCTATTGTTTTCTGAACGTTCTGGCATGCAGTATGGATTGAAAGGGGTAGAATAATGGATACCTGAGACAAAAGTGACTATCACAAAGAGACAAGGGACCACCATAGAGTGAAAGAACCATCACAAGGCAGACAAAGAGAGTAGCACAAGGCCATGATAATGTCATTATTTCTCTCGATCAGGATGCTGCGCAGCTATTTCGAGAACCATTCTCGGCCCAGTGAGACCTAAGCGTCCAAGAAGCGGACACGATTCTGTAGGGAACGAGAATCCATCCTAAAAAAAAAGATAGACGGAAGACGTTCTAAGGATGCTTCTATGAGGCGAAGTGATTTACTGTACTACAAGTGTGGCTCCCTCGGTTGCTTCACTTGGATCTGTCGCTTGACCATTGGGCGCGGTTTTACCACCCTCTGTGTTCTGGGGAGTTCCGCTTAAGGATGAGTTATCCTCGATAGTATCAGAGCTCTCCTTAGCCCACTTAGGAGGTTTCACCCACTCCGGATCTTGCCAAGGACCCATGTCACTCAAGGCACAGCCTCCTTCGCAGTCGCAAGTTCCGCCAAACTCTTTTGGTAAATTCTCCTTAGGGACTTGCGCAAGGAGCTCTTTCTCGTATCCACTGCCCAGAATATGTATCTTGGCCACTGTGACGGGATCTAAAAACCGTTTGATAACGCTGAAAACTCCCTGGAAACCCCATGGTGCATTGATAATGTATAGTTTACCCAGTCGCTCGGGATAGTAGTTCTGAGAAATAGCAGATGCCTGACCGACATAGCCATAGACGGAGGTGGCCTTGGAAAGCCCGACACCCTTCAGGTCCATGATTGTGCAGCAGGTTTCTAAAAGGCACCCAGATTTTCGGGAGCAGGCAGGAAGACGGGGGTCAGCGACCTTCTCGTATTCGCAGACGAGATTCTGCAGCATACGATCACCAGTAGTGATCTTGTACATTGCATTGATGTCAACCTTGCCAAGCTGCTCGATATATACTGGTCGTCCATCCTGAGTAGAGTCAGCCATGTTTGAAAGGGGGTTGTTCCTGTTCATGCACATACTTTATCAGTCTTGTGATAGAATTGCGGATAGTATTGGGAGACTTCAGCCTTCTCCTTGTATTCAAAAGTGCGAATAAGGTGGTCTACACCACCTCCAAATTCTTTCCGCCATTTCTCGCAGTCGAGGAACCTGAAAATGCGTCAATGGATATCCAAATAAGTCACGAGTACGTGTGGGCATACATCTGCTTCGCTTGTTCAACGTTGAATTTCCTCGCGCGTAGAAATCTCAACTGTGGGAATACTTGGGTTAGCGACTTTTGCTGTAGGTCAAAATCTACCGGAATAAAACGCACCATACTCAAAGTATCCAGTCTTTCCGTACATCCAGCTGCCTCCAGCATAGAGCGTAACTGAAACACCTGCGCATCTTGTTCTGGCGTTGTGTGACCAGGGTGGCCGGGCTGTGGGGTAGGGGCTGTTGTTGGGTAATCGTAGTCGTCGTATTTAGGGTCGAGTTTCATTTCAGGGTTTGCTGGGTTTGCGGTCGCCATGGTGGGCAATTCTCTCAAATATGCGGTGAATGTTGGGAGGTTAAAGGGGATATTATAGAGGGAGTGGGAGGGAGTGAATAGGTTGTAGCGTTTGGGGCGCAGGTAGACCTTGTGCTGTGAGGTTTCATGAATGACGGAAGTTTTGGCTGGGCAGAGCAAAGCACGTGGAGGCATTCAGCAAACCTTAGGCGAGGGTCGAGACAAATGCTAACGACGCCCCTGAAACCCTCAATAAACATCACAAGTGACACAGAATCGTCTTCGTGTGACATATTCGGCCAGCTGCACAGTGTATATACGCATGGTTCTGCACTGCTTTAGGGTTT
The DNA here is from genome assembly GCF_001692895.1 of Cenococcum geophilum 1.58. Classification (NCBI taxonomy): domain Eukaryota; kingdom Fungi; phylum Ascomycota; class Dothideomycetes; order Gloniales; family Gloniaceae; genus Cenococcum; species Cenococcum geophilum. Next base: position 931,948 of record NW_027137561.1, read on the forward strand.
TACGTAGCCAGGTACCCATGGAACAGTAGCCATGGCTAATCATCAAGCCCCAATAAAACCAAAGAACAACCCGCCACAGTGTGGCGGGGTGAAACTTCCCCTGACCGTACACTCGGAGTTGCTTCATGGCCTTCACTTTCACCGCAACTTCCTGGGAACCTTCAGAAAAATCTGCACTGGATATGTTCAGACCGAATGCTAAGCTCGACCGATATCTGATCATGCACGAATAGGAGTGTCTTCAAAATCCTCACAATCCAGGACTTTTGACAGGCTATGAACCTGAGAATCCATAGATTCCGATTGCCCGAAAGGCCTGAAGTGTGACTGCTACTGACATGCTATGTAATAGCTTGCTTTGGACATTCCCCTTCCCTGCACCGATGTACACGTTTTGGGTTATAGGTTATCCCTTAGCACGTCAATTCGGGTCCAATTGTTATCGATAAGATCCAGCCAATCAATTGAACTGCATATAACGCCCGTACTCAGGAATACGAAGCTTTTGATAGAGGCCAAACTCCATAGTATTTTAATATATAAGCTTATTCTTTGAAGTTGAGTCGCTCAATATGAGGTTACTAGCACTTATCCTTTCTGCAGAAATTCTAGCACGAGTAGAAGGCATTGCGGTAGGTATTTGTGCGTTTTTGAAAACGGTGTTCCCGCACGGACCACTTACTCGTTGGACCCTGACGTGCTAAGGGATAAGGGTCCGTCCTCTATTCGGATCTCTCCTGTTGAAGAATCCTATCCTTCTGAACTCTTGCTTCTCGCAATCGTGTGATGCTAGAATAAGACCCACCAAACTCATGGATCCTGTAGACGTCGCTTGATGCGACAACCGTGCGAGTATATTCTATAAGTTCATGATCTAGTGAACCTCCCACGGCTAGAGAGTCGTCAAAATAAGCGAAGCCTTCAGCTAGAGGAATTAGCCATAGGGTGAATTTAAGTGACATAGTAGACCTCCATTGGCCTTTCAGAACTGGGCATTGTTGCGCTGACCGACTTCCTGCTTCTGTAGGTTGTCCCGTAGCATCTTTAGATTTAGGCACTAGGTGAGCGAAGAGAACTGCAATTAAGGTCTATAGACCGCAATTACCTATCACTGTTGTAAACATCATGTGCAATACCGCCCTTGATCAAGGCTTAGCTTCATGAAGGAGCACGCTAAGCACTTGGAGGACTAGTTTGCTGAGAATTGCGTGCGTGTCAGAGTAGCCCTTCGTGCATACCTTTCCGAGAGAACTAGTAGATGTTCTCCCCGTTGAATGAACTACCTTGGGCTCTGAGCTAAATATGCGGTGCTTCTACCGACAAAGGACCCCGCTGGAAAGATAACCCATTGTCGCTGTCCGAAGCTGCGGAAGTTGCAATCTTGATAAATATGGTAAATATGATCCATGATTGCGCTTTGAGCCCTCCGGTCATCACGGTCACCTTAAGGGGTGCGTAAGCTGTCGATCCAGAGACACCTAACAGACAACCCTCTCGTAACCTTGACGGCATCGCGAGGTTCCTTTGGCAAGCCGGCAATTGATATTATGTCACCTAGAAGATTGCTGTATGCATCCTTAGTAAGGAGCAGCTTGAGGTTAAATCAAACAAGCATCCATACAGTAGTTACAAATACTGAGGTGGAGCTTCCATTAATGAAGATGTTGTGTCTCTGGTGAAGGCGACTCCTGCAGAGCACGTGGCTGAACTGCAGATTTTGTGCTGACAAAAGGAGGATCTGCTTACGAAGAATACGGAATTCCACTGGCCAAAGAGAGACATCAGTGAGGAGAAGTGGAAAGGAGATAAGGTGGTAGTTGCGACAGACGACATCAAATTAAGGCCGTTAACAGCGTGTTGTGAATGTTGGTGCATTTTCAGGCAGACGTTTGACACGACAAAGCCGTGAACCGACGGCGCTTTTTTCGCAAACCCTTCCTAATTGGGTCGACCCTCAACAGAGCTGAAGCGTCACGTATAACGACGATGATGGCGTCTCGGTGGCCCATTAGTATTGTTTAAGAGATCCTTGTAAATCCTTTGGTCGTCTTGGAAAGCCCCAACAAGACATCCTGCTTTTTATACCATATCTCCTTTGCACCACCACCTGCCTTTGCCACTTTCTCCTCCGTATACCTACGGGCGTAAAGTAGTCTCTTACGTGCGAAGGATCCCCGCATTCCCGCGCTTACGAAGTACGACCAGCTCTTATAGTATCCAATGGCCGATACATACGACCAGCTTTCCCAATCGTTGGGGGTGGCGCCGGTCTCGCCTTCACCATCATCAACTTCTGAGCGGAAGTCGCAGCAACCAAGGATACGCCGGAGGAACCGATTAATCACATCATGCCTTGAATGCCGACGTCGAAAGCTCAAATGCGACAAGTTGCAGCCATGCACCAATTGCACCAAATTCTCGCGGGACTGCGTCTTTCTGGCCCCTGCTTTGGACCCTGCCGGCCAAGCCAAGCTTGCTGAAGTCAAGGAGAAGATGGGTATGTTGGAGAGGACTCTGGAAGAAGATGTAGCACGCAGAAGAAGTGCGCCGAGATCGACTGACGCGTCTCATTCCCAACTACCTGGGCAAGACGGAGGTGACAGTGCCGACGAACTTACAGCGCCCGAGGATGAACGAGATCTCGAGCCAACACCTCTGGCAACCGAGGACGCAGCGTACTATGATGATGCAGATGATGACCTGGTGGATCTGGGCGTCCAATTAGGAAAAATGAGGATTACCGAGAGAGTTGGCGGTTTCGTTAGACCAAAGCTATCAGAGGAGGTGAGTAGCGCTGATTAACTTAAGACGGCTCAGTATGCTAAAACTCATTTCACCAGCTCACGGAGGCCCTGAAAGAGGTCCCTCCTCAAGAAGAGTGTGACAAGGATCCATCCTTGTACCCAATGCGGTCACCAGCTGCCTTTCTGGTCCCTGGACGTGAATATGTGGCTCCTTCATCGGGCTTCTTTTTTGCACCAGAGCCGCGACGAACTTCTTTAATGCAGTATCTACCTACAAAGACTACGGCAGATAAATTGCTGCGGCATTATTGGGAAGCAGTACATGTCATAGCTCGAACCGTTCACCGTCCTTCGTTTGAAAGACAATACGAGACGTTCTGGAGAAACATCTCCATGGGCATCGAGCCTCGGGTATCATTCCAAGCTGTCGTCCTTGCTACAATGTTTTCCGCTGTTATGAGTATGTCAGAAGAAAAAGTGCTTACAGACTATGGCGTTACAAAACAAGAGTTGGTGGAAAACTTCCGTCAGGGAACAGAGACTGCACTCTCACGAGCAAATTTCCTCCGCACAACTAAACTGGAAACATTGCAGGCTTTCGTGATGTATCTGGTGGGTCAAACTACACTTAAACTAAAGATTCGAGATCCGCTGACTCCTCAAGATACCGCTATGTCGTAGTGAAATCTCGCGTGCTCATTCTGCTCTTACCGGCACTATCATACGCCTTGCAGAGTGTATGGGCCTCCATAGAGATGGATCGCATTACGGCTTAGGGTCAGTGGAGATTCATGTCCGTCGGCTAGTCTGGTACCAAATATGCTTCCTCGATATTCGGACTTGCGAGTCGACAGGCCCTCGGCCTCAGATTCGAAGAGAAGACTTCGACACGAGGTTCCCATTGAACGTGGACGACGCGGACCTTGAGTCACCATTTCCCCCAACGGAAGACTCGCCGCATTTCACTGACATGACCATCACACGCATGCGATTCGAGTGCAATGAGATGCACCGCCTAATCTGGATGGAAAGGCCGCGGATTGAGAGAAAGAAAACCACCTTGACTTCTCTCCTGGGCAAGATTCAAAACTTCCGGAGCGCAATGGAGAAAACATATCTCCCCATGTTAGATAAGAAGATACCTCTCCACTTTATGGCAATACAAATATACGGCGTTTTGTCAACAAGAATGCACGTCATGGTTTTGAGCAGGTATGCCAGCAATCAGCATCGCTTGATGCCAGAACGTCTGAGGCAGATTATGCTGGGCTCCGGTGTTCTTTTGCTAGAGCACGCTATGACAATCGAGACGACTCCTGCTTTGAGCACCTGGGTGTGGTATCAGGGTATGTATCCATGGGCTCTCTAGCCCCTATTATACCTGCTATATGATAACATTAACTAACCCCACCTAGGTGCCCTGCAGCAATACCACTCAGCTCTCCTCCTCCTTGGAGAGCTCTATGCCAAACCGCGCGATCCTGCCGTCGAAACACGCGTGTGGCGCTGTCTTGACTTCGCTTTCGAGCTACCACCAGCGCTCAGTGGCGCCGAGAAGTCACGCATGATCCTCGGCGAGCTGCGCGACAGGACCGAAGTGTACCAGAGCATCCGGCGGGTGCGTCCGCCAACCACCATGAGCGCGCCCGTGGGCCCACGCATCCATGCGCACGAATACCAGCGGAACCAGGAGCGCGCGCGGCGCTCCAGCTCCGTAGCTTCGTCGGGTGCGAGCGAGGCGGCGGCACCGGCTCCTGAGATCCCGGGTTTCGAGTTCAGGGTCACTAGTATGGCTGTTATGGGCGAGCAGTTCTATGCGCCGCCTGGCCCGATGAGTCCACAGAATAGCTCGGACACGAGCAGCAACATCAACCCTACTGGGTCGGGCAGTGGTGGGAGTCCCGGGAATGACCTAATGCTGGATATTGACTGGGTAAGTCTCTAACGTTCCTCGAATTCTTCTCTCTGGGCTTTAGTGAACTTGATTCGTTGTGACTTTAATGCTTGCACTTTTTTAATAACACCCCCAACACCCCCCAGAAAAACATAGAGCATAAATAGCTAATGTACCGTTGTAGAACGAATGGGACAAGCTCTTTCCGCCTAACATCAACACAGGCGATATCATGATTCCTCCATTCAGCTTCCCCCAATTCTCACCCACAGATCTACAATGGGGTACTTAATCTCAACCTACCAATGACTCATGACTATAAATAAATATCTTATTCATGTCAATTTAGGATTAGTTATTTGGTTTGGCTTGTTATGGATTCTTGGATGAGAAAAATACTTTTTGCTGGAACGCCGGCTACGAATTTTACCCCACTCTGCTTTTCTTCGCTGGACTGAATTGGATGATTACCTCAGCCTATATGTACTGTACATTACATAGTATATAAACTCCCAGTTGTCTGACTTTCCTGCTTCTATACTGACGCTTACAGTCGGAGTTTATTAGTAACTAGAATCCATGCCTACACTCATTGATATCAAAACGATTGAAGGGGAGGAATGGGAAAGGTGATAGCAGAGTGGGACGCAGAATGACACGGTTAGTGTCTAGAACCGGAGAGAGTTGATGGCACATTTGACTAAAATGGGAAGATAAGGATCTCATATGTATTTCCCTTGCGGGTCGAGTCTTTCCATGAATTCCATCGACTTCTCGTACCTACACAGCCATGGTTAGTGCACGAATTCTACTAGGTCGCGAAAGTGAACCTACATCGTAAATACTATACCACCGCTAAGAATCAGTCTTCCTAATCGTGGAACAGCACCGGCCCAGAATGTGAGAAGGCCCTCTTCTTTGAATATCCGAGCGGCGCAATCAAAGCTATTTTTATATAGAGAGCGAGCTTCTATAGATTGCATGCTGTTCGATATTAATTATTTGCTCCCGAAACGGTCGCCGGTGTGCTCGGGCGATAGCANCATGACTTACCGAGTCTTTACCGTATCCAGTGGCATAGTGGTATACACAGTTATCACGCCCGCTGTTCCGCCTATCAGGAATGTACTTATTGCACCGAGTTTCTCTCCGGGCGCAACGTACGCCTGTGCCATTTGCCGTAGCGTGGTATAACTCGAGAATCGCACTGCAGAGTTTGCGGCTTGTCTTGCGGTGGTGGGTACAAAGCCTTGGAAGAAGCCTCGTATGCCTTTTTCTTGCGCAATGATTTTAGATCCATGCAGGAAGCCGCGCATGCGAGGATTAGGGGATTTGCGGTCGTCGATGCTGGGATCAGAAGGGTAGATTAGGAATAATACCTGGTAAAGATATGGTAGGAAGGCTTTACAGTTGTGTCTTGATGCTCTCAAACGGTGTCACGGCTAATAGCGATTCTGTGGCGCCTGCTCCGAAACCCGCTATTACGTTCACTGGTCCTGAAACTTTGCCTTCTGAATCTGCCAATAGCGCTTTATATGTGTCGAACGCGACAAACCCTGTCCTTCTGTATTAGTTCAGCCGCATACTATGCGTGTAGAGTAGCATCGGTAGCCTACGTATCCCTGCCTTCAAAGAATTGCCAATTATTAGTGTCGTACATCCCGCGTACCACTGCTTCCCAAACGGCGGCCACGGGAGCTTCTTGCCGTCTGGTAACCGTCTATTAAGCTGTGTCCGAGTTTTGGCGACTATATGGGGGTTAGGAGGTTTGGTTAGAAGTAGTAATGGGCTGATGATGTTTGCGTACATTCGGCTGGATATGTTATTGCTAAAGGCTATTATTAGCAGAAAGCTTGAAAGGTAGAGGGAGAAAAACTGTACAGATTTCCACAGCGCCAGCTGTTGCGCCGGCGATGATAGACCGCAAGGCACTGGGCTGAGGAGGTTAGCCGATGAAGCCCGATAAAGGATGAAGAAGTTGTGTATACCTTTTTTTTTTCAGTAGTAGCCGTAGACATCTTCCTTGACTGTACGGTGGGGAGGTAGTAAGGGACACCACTGTCTTGTAGAGAGGAAGTAGGATAAACAGGCGGGCCTATTAGAAATATACTCTAAAACTAGTATATTCTAATATATCGCTGTTCTTAAGGAAATGTCATAACTGGTGGGGAACAGGTAGAATTAGGATTGGATAGAACTTTTAGGACGAAATAATGACGTCCGTGGTTTGGAACGAGACAATTGAGATCGCGCGCGGTCGTCTAACATCTAATCATTAGTTCAGTATGTTGCGCGCAGGTGGAGCCGTGCCATGGAGCTTATTCAATTGGAGTGGGCTGCGAGGGAGGTGTAAAATAATATTCACAAAGCTGTGACGCTCTGCACGTGACAACAAAATTAATTGACCTACGCGAACAGCATGGAAAAGCTCTTAGGCCATGCACCATTCCATCCATAACCATCGTCCTCCTTTCCTCTTCTAGCCCTTCTTCTCTCTCTTACCCATTGCATTGTTCAAGATGCTTTCTTTACGGAATATTGCGCGCTCGGCCCCTCGGTCGGTCGCCAGACTATCCGCAAAGCCTATCCTTCCACAGCTCTCCCTACTACGAACTGTATTCCAACCAGCATGGGCACAACCCGTAGCCAGACTCGCAGCCCCCTTCCACTCTTCAGTATTGAGAAGACAAGAAAGTGGTAATTGGAGCGCAAGCTTATTTTTATAAACCTTATTTTTATAAACCTATAGGCTAATTCTTACGCATAGTCAATGAAGAGCTCGTTGCGAAACTGAAATCTGAGATTGCTATAGAGGAGGACATGAGGGATGAGGACAACTATTCCACAAACATCAAGGACTATCTGGAGAACAGCCCATTTGAGGTTCGTTCAATCATTTAGGTAGCCGATTCTAGAACTGACGGGCTATTAGCTTGAAGAAAAATCTGGGCAGGAGGAGATCGTACTTACCAGAAAATTCAACGATGAAACGTATGCCTTGGATTGTCTTTTCGTATGGACTCATACTTACCTTCCCTAGTATCCGAGTCACCTTTACTACTGCCGACCTTGCGAACATGGACCAAGATGCGGATGAGTTAGAGGACCATGCTATGTATGACGAGGAGGGCGAAACCATGCAACAATCAGCAGGAGCCAATACGAAGGGTGCTGTGAACCAGGGCCGAAGTAGTGGGGGCAACATCAAAGTTGCTCCTGAAGATAATGTTTCCCCCACAGACAGGCCAGAATTAGACGATGAGATTGACGAGGATGCCCGTGAGCCAAGCTTCCCGGCTCGCGCCAATATTAAGATTGAGCGGCCAGGCAAGGGTGCTCTCGCCATCGAGGCTGTTGCTCAAGACGGCGACTTCGTCATCGAGAACTTATACTACTTCCCAAGTGCTAACCTGGCCGAGCCAAAGACCGCGGAGCAGGACTGGGAAAGACGAGCATTGTATACTGGCCCTCCATTCGGTAATTTGGATGAAGACCTACAGATTCTTCTCGAGAAGTACCTCGAAGAGAGGGGAATCAACACTCGCATGGCACTGTTTATTCCAGACTATATTGATTATAAGGAGCAGAAGGAGTATCTAAGGTGGCTGAACAGTGAGTGAATCAGATTCATTTCGCCACAATTCTTCAAACTAATTTCATTACAGATGTCAAGTCGTTTGTTGAGTGAGCCAGAAATGTCATGAGGAACGGTAGCTTTGCGGAAGTAATACTTGCGCTGTATTATTGTATTTATGTTCGACCTTCTTTCTAGATTCTGATGTAGCGTAGTACGGCCGTGTACATTAGCTAAGGGGGGATTGCTTAGGGAGGCATGTTGCGTAGTCTGGATTACTCGCAAACGTGATGCGGGTATGACCATAGAGTATCTTAATCCCCGCGAAATCGCGATTCCACTCTTCTCAGACTAGACCGGACCAGACCATCTCAAGTATTTTAGTCAACGGCTCCGCGGGTTCAGCTTTGTCTTCCCCAAGCTCAGGCTCAACTTTCTGCAGAAAGTACATCTGATGTTCCTGATGCATCCTACACCCGAGGCGTTTGCATGCGAAATCTAACAGGTATCCCCTGAATATGGATGTTGACAAACTCCACCAGCTCAATGTTGCTCACGATTGACCCTTTGGTGGAAAGCTCGATTCATGCTTTTTTCCGCTTCTTTCTATTCTCATGAACTTCATCCTGTTGAGGCCAACCCATTCGCCGTTCCACTCTCTCAACACACCAAGGTTCTCCGTGCTCTCCAGGTCAGGCAGCCAAAAACCCGATACATATTCACGGTCTTCGAGCACTTGCTTCTGCTTAAGCAGGTCCTCTCGCATGCTTGGAGGGCGTCCGGGACGGCGCTCGGCCTTTAATAGTGCAACCTCCCCATCACCGCGGTGTAGGTATTCTTCGATAAGACTTTGGATCTCCGGGATAGCGAAAGGCGAGGGTTTCTCAGTGGCTGCTTTTTGGAAGAAAAGTATCCTTTGTACTGCAAGTCACTTAGCTTCGAAGTATCCGTATTATTGCTCAGGGCTTACAATAAGGGCGATTCTGCTTCTCCCTCACAGCAGCGAGTCGATTGAGCTTGTCATCGCGAGCGCTTGCGCGCTGCAACCTGTGGGTATCTCGACTATTTTCGTGAAGAACAGTATTCCTGCCCTTTTTCTTGGCGACGTGCTTTTGCACCTTATTAAGGCTTTTGCTAGGCATCCTGACTTGGGGCTTACAAAATTTGTACTCGTAGGATGCTTGATTTCCGATATCAATTTTATAGTGGGGATTTGATCAGCCTCGACAAACTGTGGAGTTTTTCCGAGACTAGGGCGGTGAGAAGGGCTTGGCTTTCCGAATCGCGTCCCTTGCTGCGAGAGCGCGTCGTAGCCTGGGCCACAGCCTTCCTCCAAAACCCTCCAATTCTTGTAGATTCTTTCGTCTTCACACCTGACTGGACCTTGTCTTATACTCGTAGAGAGTCTTAAACGTAATGGCCGTGTAGCATCTCCTAAAAAGTTGTTATTGTTTGTGGCGGCCTGCTCATCAACATGGGCATCTCCGGTAAGCAAATCTACTGTACTGGTGGCAGTACCTGACTTCGGAATAGGCCTTCTTCCCCTCCTCAAGTCCATTCATAAGCCATGTAACCTTAAAGCATTTGCAGGCCGAACCATCGGTGTAGATGCCTACGGGTGGCTCCATAGAGGGACCGTTTCCTGCGCCATAGATCTGGCGCTTGACAAGCCGACGACCAAGTTCGCTTACATTACTCTTCAGACTTTATATAGAGCTTACAAGCCACTAGATATGTTGACTTTGCCATGAGCCGTGTTCGAATGCTTGTCCATTTTGGCATAACACCATTTCTAGTTTTCGATGGAGACTACTTACCAAGCAAAGCAGGAACGGAAAAGGAGCGCGCAGGCCGCCGAAAAGAAAGCAAAAAACTCGGTCTGGAATTTCTCAAGCTCGGCAAGACCTCTCAAGCGCATTTGGAGCTGCAAAAGGCCGTGGATGTTACCCCCGAAATGGCTCGCTTACTCATTGAGGAATTGAAACGCCACAAAATTCAATATGTCGTTGCGCCCTATGAAGCCGATTCCCAATTGGTATATCTGGAACGTAAAGGCATTATCCATGGCATCTTATCTGAGGACTCGGATCTTTTGGTGTTTGGCGCGAAGTGCCTAATCACTAAACTCGACCAGTACGGCGAATGCATCATGATCGATCGGAGCGATTTCACGGCTTGCCGGGAAATCAGCCTAGTTGGATGGACAGACGCAGACTTCAGGTGCATGGCGATTTTAAGTGGCTGTGACTACCTTGCAAGCATCAACAAAATGGGCCTAAAGACTGCTTACCGACTACTTAGAAAGCACAAGACGGTTGAAAGAATTCTACGCGCGGTCCAATTCGACAGCCAGTTCAAAGTGCCGCCAGGCTACTTGGATGCATTCATTCAAGCGGAGATGACCTTCCTCTACCAATGGGTTTTCTGCCCGATTGCCAATCAAGTCGTCAATTGCACCGATCTGGAGCCAGGAGTTGACCCACGGCAAATGGACTATATCGGACAGCATGTACCAGCAGATATTGCAATTGGGGTTGCCTTAGGTGATTTGAACCCTCACACCAAAGAACCTATCGTCGTAGACACAAGGAACAAGGCCCCATCCAGGCCCCTGTCCCTCTCCTCGAATAGACAAAACTTAATGCAGACGCCGGATCTCAAGAAAACAAAGTCCATTGATACTTTTTTCAGGCCAAAGCGTACGCCGCTCGCAGAGCTTGACCCTAACAGCTTTACGCCCTCACCAAGCCAACGGAGGCTGTTGAATGAGAGCCCAAGACCATGGTCTGCTGTCCCTGCGCCATCGCAAACACAGTCAGGCGCACGTCCAACTTCGTTTCCGTCCTCAGCTCCACAGCCCTCTCGTAGAGCTATATCCGAATCGTGGGCTAGAACATCATCGGCACAGCACCCCTCCAAACGGCAACGCCTGTGTTCAGACACTACAGCCTCTACACCCTACGAGGGCTCAGCCAGGGTTGAATCTGGTAGAAGTCGATTCTTTACGCCTAATTCAGCTGAACCAAGCCCTTCTCTCCGAACAGCGAGTACCAGTAAAAAGAGCCCAAAAAGGGAATTCAACTTGTGGTCTGATGACTCGATTGAAGCAGTAATGGCCGAATTATCTGATTTTGAATATTCCCCGCCCAAAACTAAAAAGAAGATGTCAGTATTCACGGATGGCTCCCAGCCCATATCCGAGGCCGGAACGTCTCAAGTTACAACTACATCCCGAAGCACATTGGATCAATCACAAGACACAAGCGGAACACTCACACCTGCTACTTCTTATGACAGCCCGGCCGCGAGCGAAGAACCAGAACCAACATTGTTCAGCGCTCACCTATCAACAGAGGTGAAGGAACTTCGGACGAAATTCTCCTATCAGCCATGCGCTGAAACATCTACAGCACCGACCTCTAAGCGGCCCAGAACAACCACTTCCTCAAGCAAACAGCTTGGCTGTACTTCATCGGCACTAGTGTCAGAGTTGACACCGAAATTTTCCACAGCAGACCGCCTCATATCGGAAGGGAACTCTCAAGGCTCGCATAGAAGCGGAAGGCATATGAAGGTTGCGAAAGCAAGGCTTATTGTAACGACCACTGAACAGGAGCCTGCTCAATACACTGACAAAGCTGCGCTCAAAACGAAATTTCCCGAAACAGCTCTAAGCAGAGAAAACTCGTCAGATGAACAAAACCTTCCATTAGAGCTTGAAGATTCTGCATGGGCAGCTATGGAGTCTAAGATAGTCATTCCTGGGAGCGAATCCGGCGATATCGAGGACGTTGCGGCACCGGAACCTGTGCCTGCAACGGAAGCTAAACACCTTAAGGGCAGCGAAGACTTGCTTGTCCCTGACAGCGAGGGGGATGAGAGTGATGGATCGGAGAAGGTGAAAAAGGTGCTGGATTTAGGAAGGTTCGCCTTTTCGCAGAAGTAGGTTCGGTACTTACAGAAGCGCTGCGTTCTGCTCTGGCAAGGCAGGACATGGCGTTAGGGTGAGATTGATCAAGCTTATAGAGCTCAGTAAGTCGTTGGTATCTTTATGTTCTAGGTCTTAAATAAAGAATGATGGCTTCGAAATTCTGGAATTGGGATGTTGACACAGACGAGGGCAACGGTCAGCGCGGAGTTTGTGGATTATGTTATCGGTTGAAGTCGATACCAGCATGTACATGTTTTATACCCGACTGACCTTGAAAAAGGTCTGCAGCATTGAATTGTACTTGTTCACACTGCCAGGAGCCATACATTCGCCGTAATATAGAGGTCATTATCGTGCATACGTTGGCGGCCTCGAATTTCTTTTTCAGACATCCCTCCCGCACAATTACACAGGGAAAAGTCGCACGGGCTCGCTTTATATGTTGGCCACTTTGACTTCAATAAGCCAGCTTTCACACGTGCAGCCGAAAAGGTATAGTTATGAAATGCATTCCTCGATCACATTCCACATTCAAAAACTGTCAAAACACCTAGGGACTCTCATTTGACTCAAAACTTATTTAATTTCTCATTTATTATCAACCATATCACGAAGCAAGCAGACGCCACTAAATGCTAATTTTTATTGCAGTCTACGACTTCAATTGCAATCGATTGTCGTTGAGCACTATGTGACTTCAAGGACTCAGCAAATCAATTGAGTGCCTTCTATCACCTAATTCAACCAGATTAGCCTCGATCAAATGCATTCCCAGATCCTTCTTGTTTGCAACCGCCTCTATCAATTTCTTCTAATTCTTTGTCCTCAAACTTCCGCCAACCGCCGCAAACGGCTAGCGCGTAGCAGGAGCCCTATTTAATGAGCAAGCCCTTGTTCCCTTTACTCTTATTCTACGCCAACTGACACAACTCGACTGGTTTCCGACCGAAATTCCCAAACTGCATACGCTAAGCTCCAACTTTCCGGCCAAAACTGCCACCATTTATAACACTTCATACACTTCATCAATGGGACACTCTTTCGATTCAGGCGAAATGGATCCCAGAAAAGCAAAATCACCCGTACCTGGTATTTTCGCCTCCAGGACGCGCTCCCCAAACTCCAGGCTACCCCTTCCGCGCGTCCGATACGAAGACGAATTTCCCGGTACGCTACGGACGTCAAAGCCGAAGAGAACCACAAAGAAAGCAGCGGCTTCTAAGACGGCAACCAAGAAGACTGACACGAAAAGTAAGGTCATCAAGGCGCCTCCCAAACGAGGCCCCAAGATTGCGTTGAAGAAGAAAACGCCGGCTAAAGAAGCAACAATCAAGAAGACTCCTCCCAAGAAAGCAACGAAGGCTGGCCCTAAGACAACGACCAAGAGTACCAGCAAGACAGCAACCACGCAGAATGCTACGAAAAGTGGTGTTACAAAGCCTCCTATCAAGAACGTGGGTCGGAAGACTGCTGATAAAGCCACACGCAAAACCTTAGGTCGAAAAAGTTCTAATAAAGCCACGCGCAGTAAAGGTGAATACCAATTCCCAGATATTGGAGTTACTTGAGACTGTGACAAGTCTGGGTAGAAGCTTACGGAAGCAGGGAAATAAGGAGCGAGTGGGTCTCATTCACCTCACGACCTGAGCGGTGGCCCGCTAGAGCATGCGATTTAATGCGTAGAGGCAGAGAAAGAATTGGATTTGATATGGACTCAAGCTCATACGAGCTGTACAGATTCTTCAACGTGCAGGACTATCTTGCCGTCTTTTATAGACAAAGGGTGATAAGAGAGGCAATCTATGATATCTCAGATAACCGACAGGATATCCCGGTGTCCTGCTAAACAAGGATCGTATCCCAGGGTGCACGTGGAGATGATGTCCCATTTCTTTATTATGCTTTTTACTCTAGTCGAAAAAAAGTTTTCTTCCGTTTGTTCCTATATGGCTTTGTCCTTTTCCTCTCGTAGTAATTCAGATCTCGTTCTCTAGCTATCATTATCTTTAGGCTTATGTGGCTAGCTCCACCAGGCTTGTGCATGTCCGAATCGGTACATCTTACGTTTGGCGCTTGATACCTCCGACAGGATTATAATAATTGCTGAGTGACTTTGGGCTGGGAAGGATGTCAGGGAAGCAAGCCCCCACTATACCTCATGTAGATTCATATAGATCTAAATCATCTATATTTTACTAAGTCGTGCATATCGTGTATATATGGATCTCCTGAAGTAGCTCTAGAGAATCAAGATGCGATTGATTAACCTATTTTACTTTTCTGCCATTTTAGCATTTTCTAGCATTTCTAGCATTTTCTAGCATTTAGCTGCTAAATGCTAGAAAATGCTAGAAATGCTAGAAAATGCTAAAATGGCAGAAAAGTAAAATCAGATACTGGTAAATTTTTTCCTGACGTTAGGGATATCCTTTAGCTATACGTGTTAATACTTTTTTTTTATTTTTATTTTTTTTTATATCCGTTGTATTATACTACGTATAATACTACGCATGCAGCCTCTAGGCTATGGCGCTATAGTCCTATATATATGAATCCCTTAGGGCAGCTTAACATATACTAGTAACTATGTCCTAGTAGTTTATAAGCCCCTAATCTAGGGGTTTATAGTTTCTTAGTAAAACACTAAGTTATAAGTAACTACTAGGTAATAAGAAAACGGTAGAAGACTATAAGAAATAAAAAATCCTAACACCTATCCCTATCCTTTTATAATTTAATTCTGTCCTTTTACTTACTAATATCTCTTTACTAGAAGCCTAGTAGGAGTTACCTCCTTCTATAGATCCTGCTGTTATTAGCCACTTTCTAGTAGCTATCCCTGTCCTACTTAGAAATAGGAAAAGCGCCTCTCTTCCTTTTAGTGTATAAAATAGCTTCTTTAGAGAGAGAGAAGAGCTTAGTTTCTTTTGCATTTCTCTTCTTTCTTCTCTATATAGGTTGTAGTCTAGTAGTAGGTGCCTAGGGGTTTATAGTGCTCTACATTCCCTAAAGCATCTACCGTCTTTATCCTCCCCCCCTATTACTTTGGAGAAGGATTTAAAATAGCCTTTTAGGATATTTATCCTTAGGGGCTTTAAGAGAAAAGGAATAGCTTCCTTTACAGATCCTAGTATAGTGTTTTCCCTTATTCTTATTCTGCTGCTAGTTGTTTTTCTACTATTCTAGTATCTTTTCTCTTGCTACTCTCCCTATATAGGCTAGGGAGGTATAAGAAGATTATAGTTTTCTTCTAGAAAGGCCCTTTTTAGCTAGCTTATTTGCTATTTCATTCCCATAGATTTCTAGATGGCTAGGAACCCAATAGAAGTTAATAGAGATCCCCTTACTAGCTAAATAGGAACAGCTTTGCGTGATTTTAAAGACTAGTTCTTACCCCCCTATAAGAGATTTAAGCTGTAACCTTTTAATAGCTACTTAGCTATCTATAAAGATATAAACTTATTTCTCTTCTAGTCTTTATTATTTTAGGTGCTTTAGGGCCCTATAGACTGTATAAAGCTCTACGTCTATAATTTCTATATAGGGTCCTAGATTCTAGATTATTGTATATTTAATCCTATTTCTCTCCCCTATTTTATATATAGTAGCTACATTTAATTTATTATCTTTAGAGCCATCTATATAGTATAAATCTACTAGGTCCCACTCTAGGGATTCTTATAAATTTTCTACTAGTCTTAGATGTTCTTATACAGCTTCTTTTTTACTACCTTTTAAGATAGAAAAGGATGCGGGAATAGGAGGAGACTACGGTTTTTGCTAATCTAGAGAGATTTTCTCTATTTTCCAGTTTTAAATTAGCTGCTAAACTCTAGAGGCTAGAGATAGTAGCTATATCTTTAGCTATAAGAGGTGCTTTATAGTAGAGTTTTTAGGGCTAAAACTAGAGCTAGAACTAGTGTTACGGATGCTTTAAGTACGATGTTACGACTACTTAGAGAAGAGACGGAAGAAGCTAGTTGGTTAATTTAGGCACGGTTTAGGATGGAGCCAATAGAACTATGTGACGAGGAATAGTAACTAAGGTTATATAATGTGCTACGTATTAAACGAGAGGAACAAGAGAAACTCACGTACCTTACGTATAAGACGTATATTATATATAAGAAGGATTTTATAGGAGTACGGTTGTGTATTTAAGGACCCTTAGTCCCTACCTAGATAGTTCCTTCCTTATAGTAATTCTTAGAATACAATTAGAGTTAATCTGTTAGGCAACCACTCCACTAGTTATTATTACGTTGTTAACTTTTATACTTACATTTTCTACACACCTAGCCTATTAACGAGCCCATCGTAGTTCCTACTATAAGGTTCCGTTACATAATTACTACCTAGTTATAGTATTAATATAAGAAGTCGAATAATATGCTACTAAAAGTAGCCACTATAACGCTATTAACGGCAGTAACTACTTCAAGGATAGGAGGTAATACTAGTATGGTAGATACTAACTTATAGCAACCTGTAACGGTCGGATAGCTATAGGAAATAGTTAACTAGCTAATAGCTAATAATGCAGTGTTAGAAGAAAGACTTAACGGGATAGGAGCAGCAAAGATTAAGCTACTATTAATTAAGAGATTTATAGGAGAAAGGTTAAAGCTTAAAGGATTCCTTACGTAAATGCACTTTAAGGTCTTATAGGAAGGAGTAAAGTTACCTATACCTATGGATCGGATAGCCTACGCAGGACTATTCTTATTAGGAAAAGCACTTAAGTGGTTTAAATCTTACCTTATAGAGATATAGGCAAATGGAATAATAACTACTAACTAAGACGTGCGATTTATATTCTTAAGTTAAAAAGGATTTGTAGAATAACTTACATAGATATTTAGAGACCCAGAAGAAACAACTATAGCAAAAAAAAAACTCCAGAACCTTGTATAACAAACTTTAGCAATTAAGTATACGATATAGTTCTAGACACTAGCAATATAAGTAGAGTAGAATAATAGGGCGCTTATAGTATAGTATAAATAGGGACTTAAGGCTAAAGTCTAGGACGTAATTATCCTAATAGAAGATGCGGATACCCTAAGGGAACTAATAGATTAGGTAATTAAGATTGACAATTAGATCTACTAAAGGAAATAGGCTAAGAAAGGCTAGGATAGAGTTCTATAGTTATATAAGGCGCAGAGTATACAACAATAAAAGCTAAGTTAGAAACTATAGTATGGCGCAAAGCTAATGGACCTAAGTAGTACTAAAGAAGCCTATAAGAGATAGAGCAAACTATAGAAACCTAGAGGATAAGGATTAAGTAATTACAGGACTAAGAAGCATAGGCTAAACTAAGGATCTTAGTAATAGAAGATATTTAAGCGGACTCTATAATAAAAGCAATGGTTTAAAGAGGGAGCTTATATAAATTGCGGAAAATAGGGTCATTTTGCTAAAGACTGTAAAAGTGGTTAGAGTTATTATGTAGTAAAGGAAACTAGACTAGTAGTATATAATATAGATATATAGAGGGATAATAGTATACTATAAGGAACAAAAGAATGTTTAATTAGAAGTTTTACGTTTTATTATAATAATGTATACTAAATTTATAAAGACGCCAAGTACGGTATAAGCTATTGGCTATAAGAGCTAGAGTTAAGAGGACTTAAAGGAACTAAAGAGTTAGATAAAGAATAAGATTAACTCTATAAGCTAAATTAAGATATTACAGCAATATACGGATAATAATTAGTAATAATAATAATAGAGTCGGAGTACTTATTAATTAACAGTAATAAGGATAGTAAAGGAACTAACTAGGGGTATCTAAACCTTAATAACGTAATAGAAGTAGAAACTAAGACCGCTATAAAGCAAGGTTTGGTAACGGGTATTATAACACCATTAGATATGGCATCCATCGCTTTATAAGATAGAAGGAGTAATATTTAGAGATAATTAAGTAAGCAGATAACTGCTAGTACTAACTTACCACTTAATAAAGGCAAAAGGCTAAAGGCTTAAGATTCTTAAGACGAGATAAAAAACGACTAAGATTCTTAAGATAAGATAAGGTATGCTTAAGGACCTATAATAGACAAAAACCGATGGGATAGAGTAATAGCTTAGTTTAGTAATATATAAATAAGCTTAGGACGAAGTTTCCTAAAGGTATAAGACTTTTAAGATAAGATAAGTAAAATCTAAGACTCTTAAGACGAGATAAGGACACTAGTAAAGCCTAGTTAGACTAAGGCTAAAGCGCAGCTTAAGAAAGAAGTAAGCTTAGGGTTAAAGAATCTAAGGGGTTAAGAATTTGGAGTACAAATAAGGACACCCGTAAGAAAGAAGTAAGAGACTTTGCTATAGATTAGAGAATCTGTAATATAAACAGTAGTTAAATTAAAAAACAAATATATAGACTTAGAGGACTTACTAGTTAAATAAGATGTTTAGATTAAAGATTAAGAGTTTAATACTAAGATTAAGAAGTAAGATAACTTTAAGAATTTACTTATAAGGCGAAAAGTAAAAAAAACTATAATGGAATTCAGAGCAAGAATTACTGTATAGTAAGAAAAGAAACTAGATATAAGATCTAGTATACTAGGTTATATAAGGGACAGAGCACCTATATAAAGAATTACTAATAGGCCGAGAGTAGGCATACTAAGAGCTAAGTAGCTTACTAAACTGGAAAATAAAGAGGATCTAGGGATTCTAACTAGGTTTAAAGAACGACATATAAAAGGCTGTTACGATATAGTAATAAGAAGATACTTTCTTATAAACAAGCTATATATACTCTAGTAGCTGTACCAAAAGTAGTATAGGCAAAGGCATAACAATAAGTAGGAAGATTTCTATATGTGGTTAGATAAGAGAGTTATCCAAAACTACCTAATTACGGAAAAAGCGATAAATTATATTAAGGGAGCCTTAATTATAATATTAAAGGATTTAAAGGAACGATTAGAGGACTAGAGAAGCGAGAGGCGCGTCTTAGTACCTGTAAATAAAGTTATAACGTTTAAATTAGTGTAATAGATGTTACGGACGCTTTAAGTACAATGTTACGACTACTTGGAGAGGAGTTGGAAGAAGCTAGTTAGTTAATATAAGCACGGTCTAGAATAGAACCCGTGGAACTATATGACGAGGAATGGTAGCCAAGGTTATATAAGATGCTACGTAAGGAACGCGAGGAACGAAGGGAACTTATATACCTTATATATAACACGTACATTACGTATAAGGAGGATTTCATAGGAGTACAGTTGTGTATTTAAGGACCCTTAGTCCCTACCTAGATAGTTCTTTCCTTATAGTGATTCTTAGAATATAATTAAAGTTAATCTATTAGGCAACCACTCCACCAGTTATTATTACGTTGTTAACTACTATCTTTGCATTTCCTATATACCTAGCCCATTAACAGAACCCATCGTAGTTCCTACTATAAGGTTCCGTTATATAATTACTACCTAGTTATGGTATTAAATATAAAAAGTTAAATAATATGCTACCAAAAGCAGCCACTATAACGCTATTGACGGCGGCAACTACTTTAAGGTTAGGGGGTAATACTAGTATAGCGGACACTGACTCGTAATAACCCGTAACGGTAAAATAATTATAGAAAATAGTAGATTAATTAACGGAAAATAATATGGTACTTAAGAATAGACTTAATAGAATTAGAGTAGTAAAGGTTAAATTACTATTAATTAAACAATTCTTAGGGGAGAGATTAAAGCTTAAAGGATTTTTAATATAAATGCATTTTAAAGTTATGCAAGAAGGGGCTAAGTTAGCTACGATAATGGACTAGATAGCCTATATAGGACTATTCCTAATAGGTTAGGCACTTAAATAGTTTAAACCCTACTTAATAAAGATACAGACTAACAGAATAACTACTGCTAATTAAGAGGTATGATTTGTGTTTTCTAGCTAGGTAGGATTTGTAGAATAATTAATACAAATATTTAGGGACCTAGAAGTAATAACTATAGTAGAAAGAAGGCTTTAGGACCTAATATAGCGAACTTTAGTAATTAAGTATATAATATAGTTTTAAATACTTATAATATAGGTTAAATAGAATAATAAGGCGCTTATGGTATAGTATAAATAAGGACTTAAGGCTAAAGTCTAGGATATAATTATTCTAATAGAAGATGCGGACACCCTAAGGGAATTAATAGATTAAGTAATTAAAATTAATAATAGGATCTTCTAAAGGGAACAGGCTAAGAAAGGCTAGGATAGAGTTCTATAGTTATATAAGACGTAGAGTACGTAACGACTAAAGCTAAGTTAGAAACTATAGTATAGCGCAGAGCTAATAGACCTAAGCGGTACTAAAGAAGCTTATAAGAGATAAAGTAAGAAACTATAGAAACCTAGAGGTTAAGGATTTAGTAATTATAGGACTAAGGAGCAGAGGCTAAACTAGGGATCTTAATAGTAGAAGACATTTAGGCGGACTCTATAATAAAGTTAATAGTTTAGAGATAGAGCTTATATAAATTACGGAAAACAGGGTTACTTTATAAGGGATTATAAAAGTGGTCAGAGTTACCATATAATAAAGGGAACTAGACTAATAGTATATAACATATACGTATAGATAAATAATAATATACTATAAGGAACAAAAGAGTGTTTAATTAAAAGTTTTACGTTTTATTATAATAACGTATACTAAATTTATAAAGACGCTAAGTATAGTATAAGCTATTAGCTATAAGAGCTAGAGTTAAAGGGACTTAGAGCACTAAAGAGTTAGATAAAGAATAAGATTAACTCTATAAGCTAGATTAAGATATTACAGTAACGTGCGGGCAATGATTAGTAATAATAACAATGGAGTTAGAGTACTTATTAATTAATAGCGACAAGGACAAGCAAGGTTTAGTAACGGGTATCATAACACCGTTAGACACGGCGTCCATCGCTTTATAAGACGGAAGGAGTAATATCTAGAAACGATTAAGCAAGCAAACGACTGCTAGTGCTAGCTCACCACTTAATAAAGGCAAAAGGCCAAAGGCTTAAGATTCTTAAGATGAGATAAAAGACAACCAAGATTCTTAAAACAAGATAAGGTATGCTTAGAGACCTATAACGGACGATAACTAATAAAGCAGAGCAGCAGCTTAGTTTAAGAATATACAAATAAGCTCGGGATAAGTGTTCCCAACGGTATAAAACTCTTAAGACGAGATAAGAACACCAAGCAAGCCTAGTTAGACTAAGGCTAGAGCTAAGCTAGAGGTAAGCTTAGGATTAAAGAATCCAAGGGATTAAGAATTTGGAGTATAAATTAGGACACCCATAAGCAAGAGGCAAGGAGCTTCTTTATAGATTAGAGAATCTATAGCGTAAATAGCAATTAAACTGGGAGATAGATATATAGACCTAGAAGATTTACTAGGGGAACATAGTGTTTAGCCTAAAGATTAAAAAGTTAATACTAAGATTAAGAAGCACGAAGACTTTAAGGATTTACTTATAAGACGCGACATAAAGGAAACCATAGAGGAATTTAGGGCAAGAATTACCTCATAGTAAGAACAGAAACTAGATAAGAGATCTAGCATATTAAGACGTATAAGGGACAGAGCGCCAGTATAAAGGATCACTAATAGGCCTAGAGCAGGCATATTAAGAGCTAAGTGGCTTACCAAACTAGAATAAGAAGAGGATTTAGGGATTCCTACTAGGTTTAAGGAACAATATACTAAAGGCTATCACAACATAGTAATAAAGAAATATTTCCTTACGGACAAGCCGTGTATACTTAAGCAGCTGTACTAAAAGTGGTATAGGTAACGACATAACAATAAGTAGGAGGATTTCTATATATGGTTGGACGAAAAAGTTATCTAAGACCACCCGATTATAGAAAAGGCTATAACTTATATTAAGGGGGCCTTAATTATAATATCAAAGGATCTAGAGGAGTAATTAGAAGATTAGAGAAGCAAAAGGCAAATCTTAGTACCTATAAATAAAGTTATAATGCTTAGATTAACACAAGAAAGGTTTAAACTTTAGGATAAAAACGAACTAAGAGTTAACCTAAGACATTAAGCATATCACACACTATCATAGATAGTATGTGTGGATAATGCGTGTAATATGCATAAAGCACTAAAGAACAAAAATTGAAAGTATTTAATAAGGATATATTAGATGGCGGATAAGGCGAAGTATTAAAACGCTAAGTATATACATAGTTAGCACCTAGTAGAAGTTTAAGAATAAGGAGACTTAACACTTTAATTAGGAAAATTCCTTACGGAAGAATGCCTAGATAGACGATAATGGTGGGAATATTTAGAGAATACCTATTTATAGTATATTGAAGACAAAAAACGAACTAAGTATTGGCTTAAGTTGGACTAAGTATAAATAGGATCTAGCAGCTAGTAGTTAGGAAAAGTAGAGGCCTATAGAACCAGAGGGAGCTAGTAGTAGAGCCTTAGACCCTTAAAGGAATTTAAGGATAACACCTAAATTTACAAGCTAAATAGCAAGATTAATAGTTTAAGGTATTAATAAATAGTGGAGCAATAAGGAACTATATCTCGCTAGTAGTAGTTAAAAGAATAGGGTTACTATACAGACAAAAGGAACGTCTTTACCTATTAGTAATAATTTTAGGAGATCCAATAGCCTATAGAGGAGGTATTATTAATCTTAAAATAGGACCTATTCAGCTAACTATTAAAGGAAGATAAGTTAAAATATCTTTTAACATATTACTATTAGGAAATAATAAGGCAGTATTAGGAATGCCTTAGTTACAGAAATATAATTTAAAGATTAATTAGGTTATAGGTTAGGTCGATATTAGAGATATATAATACCGTAAGATATAATAATAAGCCAAGTTAGTATAGTATTAAGTAGGAGCGACCTATAAAGAAACGGAAAAAGGGCTAAGCTATATACTAAAAAGATACATTAAGTATAGTAAGAAACTATAGTCACCTAAGAGTAAAAAGCTGTTAGAATATACAGTATAGGACTATAAGATAGAATTAGAACCAGGAATAAGTTTAAGGTTTTTTCTAATTTATAAGCTTACCAAAGAAGAAGGTAGAGCATTAAAAGAGTTTATCTAAGAAAACTTATAAAAGGGATATATTAGACCATCGCAGTTATTAGCAGGTTATCCAGTACTATTTATACTAAAAAAGAATAGTAAACTAAGGCTGTGTATTAACTATAGATAGTTAAATAGCATCACTAGAAAGGATAGGTATCTTTTACCCTTAATTAGCAAAATCTAAGATAGGATAGGTAATGTGTAAATCTTTATAAAGATAGATCTGAGATAGGCATACCATTAAATTAGGATTAAGGAAGGCGACAAATAAAAGGTAGCCTTTAGGTTAAAGGAAGGACTATATAAACTATTAGTTATACAATTTAGGCATATAAATGTACTAATAACGTTTTAAAAGCGTATTAATAATATATTAGGAGAATATTTAGATGAATTTGTTATAGTATACCTTAATAATATTATTATCTACTTAATAAATAAGGAAGAGTATAGAGAACACGTTAAATAGGTTTTAAAGAGACTATAGGAAGAATAAATGCTAGTAATAATTAAGAAATGCGAGTTCTTTACCAGGAAGACCGATTTTGTTAAATTTATTATTAAACTAGGCCAACTTAATATAGATTTAAAGAAGATTAAGGCTATAGTGAATTAGTAAGAACTAGAGAATGTTATATAATTAAGATTATTCCTAGGGTTTTGTAATTACTATAGAAGGTTTATAGCGTAATGGTTAAAGGATATTAAACCATTTACGCAATTAACAAAGAAAGAAAAACTATAGGTATAGGGAGAGAAACAGCGAGAACTTTTTAAGAAAGTTAAAGAGTTATTTACCTAGGAGCTAGTTCTTAAGATCTATTAACTAGGACTAGAGACGGTTATAGAAATAGATATATTAGACTTTATACTAGGAGCATATTTTATATAAAGGTATTTAGATAGATAGCATCTAGTGGCATATTATAGTCGGAAAATAACACTACTAAAGTTAAACTATAACATCTATAATAAGGAGTTATTAGGTATAATTATAGTACTAAAAAAATAGAGAGCATTTTTGCAAGGTATAGAAAAACTATTTATAGTTAAAACGGATTATAAGAACCTAATAGGATTCCTAATAATAAAGGAACTTAACTAAAGGTAAGTTAAATAGGCAGAGATGCTTATAGAATACTATTTTAAGATTTAGTATACTAAGGGTACAGATAACACGTAAGCCGATACGTTAAGTTAAAAGGCTAAACTATAAAATAATAATAAGCTATTAGGGGCTTTACTATAAAAAGATATAGACGGACTAATTAGGTATAATTATCCAAAAATCGCAGCAACTTAAGAAAATAAGTTAGAAAAGGTCTACGAGATACTAAAAAGCTTTTAGGTATAAAGAATTCTAGAAGCATAGCTAGAAGATCTATAGTNNGATATATACNAAAATTAANAAGCGAAGTATATCCTAAAAAGTATAGCAGAGTAGTTTATGGAGGACTTCTATAAGGGACTAACTTAAGGACATAATAGAGCTACGGGCTTAGTGTTAAGACTTTAGAAGGAGTATATTATTAATAGAATCTAAAGGATAGCTAAAAGAGTTACTAAAGAGTGTTTAGATTACTAAAGGAATAAACTAATAAGGTATAAGCCGTATGGAGGGCTACAACCTATTAAAACACTAGAGAGACTATAGGAGGTTATATTATAGGACTTTATTATTAAGTTACTAAAGTTAAAAAATCCTATTACTAGATAAGATTATAACGTAATTTTAGTAATAGTAGATAAGCTTATAAAGTGGGGATACTTTATAGCCTATACGGAAGAAATCTTAGCGGAAGATATTGCTAGAATCTATATTAAAGAAGTATTTATAAGATATGGAGTACTAAGTAAAATTATATTAGATAGAGATCTAAGATTTATAGTAGCATTCTAGGAGGTATTCTTAGCGGAATAAGGAGTTTAAGTAGCAACTTCTACCGTATATTATCCGCAAATAGACGGTTAAATGGAAAGATTAAACTAGACACTAGAGCAGTATTTAAGGTATTATATTAATTACGCACAAAATAATTAGGTATCGCTATTACCAGTTATATAGTTTGTATATAATATAGCACTATAAGAAGGAATGGATAT
Source organism: Cenococcum geophilum 1.58 (assembly GCF_001692895.1). Classification (NCBI taxonomy): domain Eukaryota; kingdom Fungi; phylum Ascomycota; class Dothideomycetes; order Gloniales; family Gloniaceae; genus Cenococcum; species Cenococcum geophilum. The sequence continues at coordinate 957,286 of NW_027137561.1, forward strand.
ATTACTATTTAAGGCGAATTACGGATATAAGCTAAGAATATTATTATCGCTATATTAAGTAAAGAAGATAAGTAGTATAGCTAAGTAAAGAATAAAGAGTTTAATAAATCTTTATGCAAACCTTACGGAAATAGCTAAGGGGGTATAGTAAAGAATGAAAAAGTACTATAATGCTAAGAGATCTAAGGGACCAGATCTTAAGGAGGGAGATAAAGTATAGCTACTATATAAAAATTTCAAAAGTTAANNACNAAGTAAGAAGTTAGACTANGTNAGACTAGGACCTTTTAAAATTANATANAGNATTTNACNNGTTANATTTAAGTTAAACCTACTAGCTAGGATAAAGATCTACCCTATATAATATATTGTAATACTAGAGCTAGTATACAGAAATGTTAAGCCACTAGTCTATAAAGTAGATACGTATAGAGGATAAGAAGAAGACAAATAGTAAGTTTTAAAGATTGTTAGTTATAAGGACATAAACAATAAAATATAGTATAAAGTAAAGTGGATAGGCTACGACGAGACTACCTAGGAGCTACTAGAAAATTTAAAAAACGCTATAGGAAAGGTATAGGAGTATTAGAAGAGAAAAGGTTAGGCAATATTAATAAAGAAGAATCGCCAAAGAACGAACCACCTAAGGGGGACCTAGGAAGAGCAACTGCTAAACTACTTAGAGTTGTTTCCTTCTCTAATAGAGGAGAACCCGTTCTTTTATTACTAAGTTCCTGTAAACCTTATTTTATAAGCTTCTACTCCTTAAAACAAACTTTCTTACACACTTTCTTAAGACGAAGTAGACGGGTAGATGCCGCAATGCGAGCATTTAGAGCCTTCTGTTCCGCATCCTAAGAACGCTTAAGTTTAGTAAGGGCCTACGCTAGGTCACTATTAAGCTTTATAGCAGCAGATTAAATACGAGACCCTATAATAAATTACTTAGGGAACTTAAAGACTATTAAGAGTTATAGGACACATATACTTAGCGTTAGAAGTAAAGCGAACATTATAAGACGATTAAATGTTTACTTTAGTGCACTCTAAATAAGAGGAGGGTTGCTAAGACGAAGGACTCGCTAATGCAATATATACTAGCCCCTCTTTTAAGCAATAAGAATACGGAGATGGTATTATTTCACTAAGCGACAATATTATAGTAATAGTGCGAGCACGACGTTGCGCGTATAAAGAAGAAGAAGCTTTAGGTATTATAAGTAACAATATTAACCAAATTAATTAGACGGATATTACACCTCTAGTAAACGACTTAGAGATATTAGGTATCTTTAAGGACGAAGATAAAGAGGAGGGAGATAGTGTTACGGACGCTTTAAGTACAATATTATAACTACTTAGAGAGGAGTCGGAAGAAGCTAGTTAGTTAATATAAGAACAATCTAGGATGGAACCCGTAGAACTATATAACGAGGAATGGTAGCTAAGGTTATATAAGATGCTACGTAAGGAACGCAAGGAACGAAGGGAACTTACGTATCTTACGTATAATACGTATATTACATATAAGGAGGATTTTATAGGAGTATAGTTGTATATTTAAGGACCCTTAGTCCCTACCTAGATAGTTCTTTCCTTATAGTGATTCTTAAAATATAATTAGAGTTAATCTATTAAACAACCACTCCACCAGTTATTATTACGTTGTTAACTACTATCTTTGCATTTCCTATATACCTAGCCTATTGACAGAACCCATCGTAGTTCCTACTATAAGGTTCCGTTACAATAGAGGTTCGAACTTAAAGATAAAGATAAGTTAAGAGTTAACCTAAAGCACTTAGTATATTATACGCTATTATAAATTGCATGCGTAGATAATATATATAAAATGCATAAGAATCTAAAAGAAAAAAATCGGAAATACCCTATAAGGATATATTAGGCGCTAAATAAGCGATAGTATAGGAATGCTAAGTATATATACAGCTGGCATCTAGCAGAAATCCAAGAGGAAGGGGATTTAACACTTTAACTAGAAAGATTCCTTACGGAAGAATGCTTAGATAGACAATAATAGTAGAAATATTTAGAGAATACCTGTTTATAGTATATTAAAGATAAAAAGTAAACTAAGAATTAGCCTAAGTTAGACTAAGTATAGACAGGATTAAGCAGCTAATAGTTAGGAAAAGTAGAGGCCTATAGGACCAGAGGGAGCCAGTGGTAAAGCCTTAGACCCTTAAAGGAATTTAAAGACAACACCTAAATTTATAAATTAATTAGTAAGATTAACAGTTTAAAGCATTAGTAGATAGTAAAGTAATAAGGAACTATATCTTACTAGTAGTAGTGGAACGAATAGGGCTACCATATAGGTAAAAAGAGTACCCTTACCTACTAGTAACAATTTTAGGAGATCCAATAGCTTATAGAGAAGGCATTATTAATCTTAAAATAGAACTAATTTAGATAACCATTAAAGGGAGATAAGTTAAGATGTCTTTTAATATATTACCATTAGTGTTACGGGACGGGGGTAGTGGCTATAAGACGTATGTATTTAAGGAGTCTATAAGACGTTACGCGATCAATCGTAAGGGTCGAGGGCGTAAGGAGGTGATATACCTACGCGTAGCTGACATAAGCTGTACGCGAGGTATACGCGAGAGCACGGGGCTCTCCTATGGAGGCCCCTGCGGTGGGGTTCCGTAACACTACCCCCCCTCCTATAGAGGCGGAGCTCCGGCGACGCTGTGGTTACTATATATATATAAAAGGGACACTTAGGGTATAAAAAAGAAGAAAGGGGGGTATCGCTAAAGGCTTAAAACAATATTATGTAATAAGGCTTGGCATCTAAGAATCCAACTAATTAGATAACTTTAACCGCCGGTTAAAGTTCCTGGACATCTTAACAATATTCTAGTTATATAATTGCACTTTACCGTAATCTAACGGTAATCTAACGGCAATTTACCCCTACGTAGTAATATATAACGGTTTAACTCTATAAGGGCTCCTATAGAGGATTAGGTATAAAATCTCTACTTAGGCCTAGTTTCTATAAGTTCGCGTAGTAAAAGTTACTAATTAAATCCTTTATATTTTTAAAGTCTTCCTATAGTTGCTATTCTGGCTAATCTATATCAAATCCTATATATATAGCTCTGTAGTAGAGCCGTTATCCTCTACCTTTGCCAAAGTATTTAAAGTTAATAATTTGTTTAACGGTCTACTCCTTATAGTTCTTGTCTTCGTTCTTATCTTAGATTAGTACTAATAGGGGTTTAGGCTATATCTACCCTAGTAAGGAGTTAGGCTAGTAAAGGTGTAGTAGCTATAGGTAAAATATAGGCTATATCCCGCGGGTAGCTAGGGCAGGCGAGAGCTCTAACTCGTATGCGGCTCCCCTATTAATGACTTATTTAATTAAATAGGGGCTAAGGTTCTTATAATTAAGTGACTTTATAGGCCTCTATATAAAGATGTTACGTATATCTAGCTATACCTAGTCGCCAATACGTATCTCTAGTGGTGGCGTTCTATAACGGTCGGCGAAGTAGGCCTACTTTACTTAAGCCTAGGCCATTTCTCCCTTATAGTAGTCAAGTAGATTTTTTATACGGTCTGTATACTAGTCGGTAAATAGCATCTTAAGGCGTTTTCTATATGGCAGTTTTTTATTAATAGGTTCTAGTAGTTCTATACCAGATTAGGGGTAAGTCCTGTAGTAGTTAAGACGTAGTTATTCGCTACAAATTTACTTAGTAGGAGGTAATCTACCTAGTTATCTTAACTATAGGCGACTACCTGTTATAGGTACGCTTTTATGCTAGCATTAGCGTTTTCCGATTGCCTAGTAGTTTTATAGTAGAAGGATATAGATATCTTAATAGAGATGCTAAGGCGTTGGCAGATTCGTCTCTATATATTAGAGCCGAACTATATACCTTAGTCAGATGTAATTAAGTTAGGTAACCTATGTAATCGGTAGATTTCGCGAAGGAAGGCGTTAGTAACGTCGCTAACGGCTACGCCTTTAGTTAGGACGTAGTGGCGCTCTTTTATAAGTCGGCATATTATTATAAGGATGTTCTTATAGGTACGGCCATATCGCTTATAGGGTGGTAGGTTAACAACGAAATCTATAGCGATATCTGCCTATCGTCGTATAGGTACTAGTAGAGGGTGCAGTAATCCTTAGTACTTTATATTAAAGGCCTTAACGCGCTTATAACCGTAGCAGGCGCCTATAAAGCGTTTAACTAAGTCTATTATTTTAGGCTAGAAGTAGTATTGGTTAAGAAGCTTATAGGTTCCTCTTTTACCTAAGTAGCCGCTTAATCGGAGGTCGTGGGCCATTTAGATTAGTTGCCGTTATAGATTTTCTAAGTTAGGGATAAATAGACGGCCTCTATAATAGAGCCTATTTTCTTTTACTTCTAAGGCTGCTATATTAATCTAGCCTAAGCTTTAGAGTTTAGTTGGTAGCGTACGGGCGCCGGCGGTCTTTGCGGCAATAAATTAATGCAGTAATAGGTTAACAGAGGTGTTATATACCGTAGTAATAAGCTTATTAATTTTAGGAGGTAATTTTAGTTTTGTGGTATGGAGCTAAGATATAGTTAGCTCTATCGTAAGTAGTATACCTAGGGCTAAATTCCGTGCTTTTAAGATTGTCTATTATTAGAACTAGTTATAAGGGTTATCTTTAGACTAAGGAAGGTCTTATAAGCGGCGTGTTAGGCTATTAAGCTTAGTACCTTATACTCCTGGCCTATATACGATTTTAAAGTTAAAACTAAAGAGGAACTTATTTTAGCGTACTTAGCGTTAGTTTAGCTATTTTATAGTTATAAAGTACTTAAGGTTACAATAATCTGTAAGGACTTTAGTTAGCTAGTTAGGTTCTGCTAAGAAGAGTTCCGGTTAGAATTCCTTAAACGCTTATATAATCGCGAGAAGTTTCTTATTATAGATCTTATAGTTATATTCTTATAGTATAAGCTTAAACGAATAGAATGCGTCTAGGTAGAGGAGACCGTTATTACCTATTTAGAAAAGGACGCCTGCGTTAACGTAGTTTAAGGAGTTAGTCTTAAGATAGAGTTATTATCCTAGTATAAAGTAAGCTAGGATAGGTACTTTAGTAAAAGTATCTTTAAGGTCTTAGAACGCCTTCTTGTATTTAGGCGTCCAGATAAAACGTAGATATATTTTTCTTCCTTTTGCGAAAAGGCCCTTTATTCGCATTATTACTATAAGTAATACTATAATACTTAAGAAGTTATATATAAATTTTCGATAGAAGTTAGCGAAACTAAGAAAAGCTTATATATCTTTAATGCAATTAGGGGTTTATTATTTGGTAATTATATATACCTTCTTAGGGTCTATATGGATACCCTTAGTAGTGTTACGGACGCTTTAAGTACAATGTTACAACTACTTGGAAAAGAGACGGAAGAAGCTAGTTGGTTGATTTAGGCACGGTCTAGGATAGAGCCGATAAAACCATATGACGAGGAATAGTAACCAAGGTTATATGATATGCTATATATTAAACGAGAGGAACGAGAGGAACTTACGTACCTTATATATAAGACGTATATTACGTACAAGAAGGATTTTATAGGAGTACGGTTATATATTTAAGGACCCTTAGTCCCTACCTAAATAGTTCCTTTTTTATAGTAATTCTTAGAATATAATTAGAGTTAATCTATTAGGCAACCACTCCACCAGTTATTATTACGTTCTTAACTTTTATACTTATATTTCCTATATACCTAGCCCAATAACGAACCTATTATAGTTCTTGCTATAAGGTTCCGTTATATAATTACTACCTAGTTACGGTATTAATATAAGAAGTCGAATAATATGCTACTAAAAGCAGCCACTATAACGCCATTAACGGCAGCAACTACTTTAAGGACAGGAGGTAATACTAGTATGGCAGATACTGACTTATAGCAACCTATAACGGTCGGACAGCTATAGGAAATAGTTAATTAGCTAATAGCTAACAATACAGTGTTAAAAGAAAGACTTAACGGGATAGGAGCAGCAAAGATTAAGCTACTATCAATTAAGAGATTTATAGGAGAAATGTTAAAGCTTAAAGGATTCCTTACACAAATACACTTTAAGGTCTTATAGGAGGGAGTAAAGTTACCTATACCTATAGATCGGATAGCCTATATAGGACTATTCTTATTAGGAAAAGTATTTAAGTAGTTTAAACCTTACCTTACGGAGATATAGGTAAACGGAATAACGACCACTAACCAAGATATGCGATTTATATTCTTAAGTTAGGAAGAATTCGCAGAATAACTTACGCAGATGTTTAGAGACCTAGAAGAAACAACTACAATAGAAAGAAAACTCCAGAACCTCGTATAACAAACTTTAGCAATTAAGTATATAATATAGTTTTAGACACTAGCAATATAAGTAAAGTGGAATAATAGGGCGCTTATAGTATAGTACAAACAGGGACTTAAGGCTAAAGTCTAGGACGTAATTATTTTAATGGAAGATGCGGACACCCTAAGGGAACTAATAGATTAGGCGATTAAGATTAATAATTAGATCTACTAAAGGGAATAGGCTAAGAGAGGCTAGGATAGAGTTCTATAGTTATATAAGGCGCAGAATACACAATAGTAAAAGCTAAGTTAGAAATTATGGTATGGCGTAGAGCTAATGGACCTAAGTGGTACTAAAGAAGCCTATAAGAGATGGAGCAAACTATAAAAACCTAGAGGATAAGGATTAAGTAATTAAAGGTCTAAGGAGCAAAGGCCAAATTAGGGATCTCAATAGTAGAAGACATTTAGGTAAACTCTATAGTAAGAGAAATAGTTTAAAGAAGGAGCTTATATAAATTGCGGAAAACAGGGTTATTATATTAGAAACTGTAGAAGTGGGCAGAGTTACTATATAGTAAAGGGTATAAGACTAGCAGACAATATATATGTATAGAGGGATAATAATATACTGCGAGGAACAAAAGAATGTTTAATTAAAAGTTTTACGTTTTATTATAATAACATATGCCAAATTTATAAGGACGCTAAGTATAGCGTAAGCTATTGGCCATAAAAGCTAGCACCTGTAGGATATAGAGGAACTAATAAACTAGTTCGCAGATCGGATATTAAGGACGATAAATTTAACCTAAGCGAAATATTCCGTAATGATAAGGCAATAAGGGCCGCTTACTAGGAGCGAGTAGACCTTAGAGATGTTATACTAAAGGTAGAGGATAATTCCACTACAGAATAAGAAACATTAGTAGGGATTAAAACCCCACTAGATATAATGTCTATCACTTTATAAGACGTAAGAGAAGTAGGACAGCGAACCACTTCGGCACTTAATAAAGGTAAAAGGCCAAAGGCTTGAGATTCTTAAGACGAGATAAGAGACGACTAAGATTCTTAAGATAAGATAAGGTATACCCTAGGACCTATAACGGACGAAAACTAATAGAGTAGGGCAGTAGCTTAGTTTAGAAATATATGAATAAGCTTAGGATAAAGTTTCCTACAGATATAAGACTCTTAAGATAAGATAAGTAAGATTTAAAACTCTTAAGACGAGATAAAAATACTACGGACGCCTAGTTGGACTAAGGCGAGAGCTAAGCTTAAGTTAGAAGTAAGCTTAGGATTAAAGAATCTAAGGGACTAAGATTTTAGAGTATAAATAAGGGCACCCATAAATAAGAGGTAAGGAGCTTTTTTATAGATTAGAGAATCTGTAATATAAATAGTAGTTAGACTGGGAGACAGATATATAGACCTAGAAGACTTACTAGGGGAATATAGTGTTTAGCCTAAAGATTGAAAGTTTAATACCAGAATTAAGAAGTAAGATAACTTTAAGGATTAGAGCGCAAGGCGCAAACTAAAAGAAACTATAGAAGAGTTTAGGTAAAGAATTATCGTATAGCAAGAACAGAAACTAGATAAGAGATCTAGTATATTAGGACGTATAAAGGACAGAGTATTAGTATAAAGAATTACTAATAGGCTAAGAGCAGGCATATTAAGAGCTAAGTGGCTTATTAAACTAGAAAGTAAAGAGGATTTAGGGATTTTAACTAGGTTTAAAGAACGATATATAAAGGGCTGTTATAATATAGTAATAAGAAGATACTTCCTTACGGACAGACTGTATATACTCTAGCAGCTATACTAAAAGTGGTATAGGTAAAGGCATAATAATAAGTGGGAAGATTTCTATATATAGTTAGATGAAAAAGTTATCTAGGACTACCCGATTATAGAAAAGGCTATAACGCATATTAAAGGAGCCTTAATTATAACGTTAAAGGATCTAGAGGAATGTTTAGAGGACTAGAGAAGCGAGAGACGTATCTTAGTACCTATAAATAAAGTTGTAACGTTTAGATTAGCATGATAAAGGTTTAAACTTAGGGATAAAGATAAGCTAAGAGTTAACCTAAAGCACCTAGCACACTATATATTATTATGGATTACGTGCGTAGACAATATATACAAAATGCATAAGAATCTAAAGGAAAAGAATCGGAAATACCTTATAAAAATGTACTGGATAACGGACGAGCAACAGTATAGGAATGCTAAATACCTATATAGATGGCATCTAGTAGAGGTCTAAGAGGAAGGAAGTATAGTACTTTAACTAGGAAGATTCCTTATAGAAGAATACTTAGATGGATAACAGTGGTAGGAATGCCTAGAAAATACGTGTCTATAGCATATTAAAGATAAAAAGTAAACTAGGTATTAGCTAAAGAGTAAGCTAAGTGTATTAGGATTAAGCAGCTAATAGTTAGGAAAAGTAGAGGCCTACGGGACTAGAGGGAGCTAGTGGTAGAGCCTTAGACCCTTAAAGGAATTTAAGGATAACACCTAAATTTATAAATTAATTGGTAAGATTAGCAGTTTAAAGCGCTAATAGATAGTGGAGTAACGCGAAACTATATCTTACTAGTAGTAGTTAAGAGAATGGGACTACCTTATAGATAAAAGGAGCAATTTTACCTATTAGTTACGATTTTAGGGGATCCAATAACCTATAAAGGAGGGATTATTAATCTTAAAACAGGACCTATTTAGATAACTATTAAAGGAAGATAAATTAAGATGTCTTTTAATATCCTACTATTAGGACGGGATAAGGCAGTATTAAGTATACCTTAATTATAGGAATACAATCTAAGGATTAATTAGATTATAGGTTAGGTTAATATTAGAGATACTTAACGCCGTAAGATATAATAATAAGCTAAGTTGGTATAGTACTAAGTAGGAGTAACCTATAAAGAAATAGAAAAAGGACTAAGTTATATACCAAAGAGATACCATAAGTATAGTAAAAAACTATAGTTATTGGAAAGTAAAAAGCTGTTAGAATATGTAGTATAGGACTATAAGATAGAATTGGAACTAGGGATAAGTTTAAAGTTCTTTCCAATCTATAAGCTTACCGAAGAAGAAGGTAGAGCGCTAAAAGAGTTTATCTAGGAAAATTTATAAAAGGGATATATTAGACCATTGCAATTATTAGCGGGTTATCCAGTACTATTTATACTAAAGAAAAATAGTAAACTAAGGCTGTATATTGACTATAGACAGTTAAACAGCATTACTAGGAAGGATAGGTATCCTTTACCCTTAATTAGTAAAATCTAAGACAGAATAGGTAATGCGCAAATCTTTATAAAGATAGATCTAAGATGGGCGTACCATTAGATTAGGATTAAGGAGGGCGACGAATAGAAGGCAGCCTTTAGGTTAAAGAAAGGATTATATAAACTATTAGTTATATAATTTAGGCTTATAAACGCACTAGCAATATTCTAGAAACGTATTAATAGTATATTAAAAGAACACTTAGATGAATTTATTATAGTATATCTTAACAATATTATTATCTACTTAATAACTAAGGAAGAATACGGGGAATATATTAAATAGGTCTTAAAGAGACTACAGGAAGAACAGATGCTAGTAGCAATTAAGAAATGCAAGTTCTTCACTAAGAAGACCGATTTTGTTGGATTTATTATTAAACTAGGCCAACTTAGCATAGATCCAAAAAAGATTAAGGCTATAGTAAATTAGCAGGAACCAGAGAACATTATATAGTTAAAATTGTTTTTAGGGTTTTGCAATTACTATAGAAGGTTTATAGCGTAGTAGTTAAAGGACATTAAGCTATTTACGCAGTTAATAAAAAAAGAAGAACTATGGGTATAGGGAAAGGAGTAAAGAGAACTCTTTAAAAAAGTTAAAGAGTTATTTACCTAGGAGCTAGTTCTTAAAATCTATTAACTAGAACTAGAGACGGTTGTAAAGATAGATGCATTAGACTATATACTAGGGGCGTGCTTTATATAAAGGCATTAAGATAGATGGCACCTAGTAGTATACTATAGTCGGAAGATAACACTACTAGAGCTAAACTATAATATCTACAATAAGGAGTTATTAGGTATAGTTGCAGCATTAAAGGAATAAAGGGCATTCTTATAAGGTATAGAGAAACTATTTATAGTTAAGACGGATTATAAGAACCTAATAGGATTCCTAATAATAAAGGAACTTAACTAAAGATAGGTTAGATAGGCAGAGATACTTACAGAATACTATTTTAAGATTTAGTATACCAAAGGTACAGACAATACGCGGGCAGATATTCTAAGCTGTAAAGCTAAACTATAAAATAAGGAAAAGCCATTGGGGGCTTTATTGCGAAAAGATATAAATAGATTAATTAGGTATAATTATCCGAAAATCATAGCAACTTAAGAAGACGATAAACTAGAGAAAGTCTATAAGATACCAGAAAGCTTTTAGGTATAAAGAATTCTAGAAGTATAGCTAGAAGATCTATAAACGGATATATACGAAAATTAAGAAGTAAAGTATATCCTAAGAAGCATAGTAGAGCAGTTTATAGAAGACTTCTATAAGGGACTAACTTAAGGACATAATAGGGCTATAGGCTTAGTGTTAAGACTCTAGGAGGAATATATTATTAATAGAATTTAAAGAATAGCCAGAAAAGTTATAAAGGAATATCTAAATTATTAAAGGAATAAACTAACGAGGCATAAGCTATATAGAGGGCTACAACCTATTAAAATACTAGAGAGACTATAGGAGGTTATATTATAGGACTTTATTATTAAGTTACTAAAATTAAAGGACCCTATTACCGGACAAGATTATAACGCGATTTTAGTAATAGTGGATAAGCTTATAAAGTAGGGATACTTTATAGCATATACAGAAGAAATCTCAGCGGAAGATATCGCTAGAATCTATATTAAAGAAGTATTTGTAAGATATAGAGCACTAAGCAAGATTATATTGGGTAGAGATTTAAGATTTATAGCAGCATTTTAGGAAGTGTTCTTAGCGAAGCAAGAAGTTTAAGCAGTAACTTTTACCGCATATTATCCACAAACAGACGGTTAAATAGAAAGATTAAACTAAACACTAGAATAATATCTAAGGCATTATATCAATCATACACAGAACAATTAGGTATCGCTATTACTAGTTATATAGTTTACATACAATATAATACCTTAAGAAGGAATAGGCACATTACTATTTAAGGCAAATTATGGATATAAGCTAAGAACATCGTTATTACTATAGTAAGTAAAGAAAACAAGTAGTACAGCTAAAGAAAGAATAAAGGATTTAATAAATCTTTATATAAACCTTATAGAGATAGCTAAGGTAGTATAATAGAGAATAAAAAGGTACTATAATGCTAAGAGATCTAAGGGACCAAATCTTAAGGAGGGAGATAAAGTATAGCTACTATATAAAAATTTTAAGAGTTAATAACCAAGTAAGAAATTAGACTATATTAGACTAGGACCTTTTAAAATTATATAGAGGATTTTACTAGTTACGTTTAAGTTAAACCTATTAGCTAAAATAAAGATCTACCCTATATAGTATATTGTAATACTAGAGCTAGTATATAGGAATATTAAGCTATTAGTTTATAAAGCAGATACGTATAAAGGACAAAAAGAAGATAAATAGTAAGTTTTAAAGATCGTTAATTATAAGGACATTGACGATAAAATATGGTATAAGGTTAAGTAAATAGGCTATACTAAAACTACCTAGGAGCTACTAGAGAATTTAAAGAACGCTATAGGAAAGGTATAGAAGTATTAAAAGAGATTAGGTCAGGCAGCATTAATAAAAAAGAATTACTAAAGAATAAGTCACCTAAGGGGGACTTAAGAAGAGCAGTTACTAAACTATTTAAATCTATTTCCTTCTCTATCGGAGGAGAATCCGTTCTTTTATTACCTAGTTTCTATAGACCTTATTTTATAAGTTTCTACTCCTTAAAATAAACCTTCTTATAAACCTTCTTAAAACAAAGTAGATAAGTAAACGCTATAATTTAAGTATTTAGGGCCTTTTATTCCGCGTTATAGGAACGTTCTAACTTAGCAAGGGCTTATAATAGTTTACTATCTAGCCGCGCAGCAGCAGATTAAATATAAAACCCTAAGACAAATTAATTAGGGAACCAGACAACTATTAAAAGTAATAGGTCGCGTATATTTAGCATTAGAAGTAGAGTAAATGTTATAGGACAAATAAATATTCGCTTTAGTACACTCTAAGTAAAAGAACGGTTATTATAAAGATGGGTTCGTTAACGTAATATAAACTAACCTCTCTTTTGAACAACAAGAATATAGAGACGGTATAATCTTACTAAGAGATAATATTACAGCAACAGTATGGGCACGACGTTAGGCGTATAAAGAAGAAATTGCTTTAGGTATAATAAGCAATAATATTAACTAAATTAATTAGACGGATATTACACCTCTAGTAAACAACTTAGAAATATTTTAAATCTTTAAGAATAAAGATAAAGAGAAGGGAGATAGTGTTATAGACGCTCTAAGTATAATATTATAACTACTTGGAAAAGAGACGGAAGAAGCTAGTTAGTTAATTTAGGCACGGTCTAAGATAGAGCCAATAGAACTATATAACAAGGAATAGTAACTAAGGTTATATAATATACTATATATTAAATAAGAGGAATAAAAGGAACTCACGTACCTTATATATAAGACGTATATTACGTATAAGAAGGATTTTATAGGAGTACGGTTATGTATTTAAGGACCCTTAGTCCCTACCTAAATAGTTCCTTCTTTATAGTGATTCTCAGAATATAATTGGAGTTAATCTATTAGGCAACCACTCCACCAGTTGTTATTACGTTCTTGACTTTTATACTTACATTTCCTACACACCTAGCCCAATAACGAACCCATCGTAGTTCTTGCTACAAGGTTCCGTTATAAGTAGTAATAATTAGTCTAAGGTATTTTACTTTTATAACTGAGAATTCGTACTTCTTTAAATTAATATAAAGTCCTATATCCCTAAGGCGCTGTAGGATCTTTTAAACATGCTTAGTATACTTAAAAGGGTTATTATTGTAAATAAGTATATTATCTAGGTACGCAGAGCAGAAGTCGTTAAGGTAGTCCTGTAAGGCGTTATTAATATAGCTTTAGAGGCTGCTTAGGCCGTTATATACGCTAAAGGGTATAACGGTATATTTAAATTAGCTAAAGCGCAATGCAAATGCGGTTTTCCATTTATTACCTTCTCGTATTTAAAGGCGGTTAAAGGCGGCGATAATATTAAGCTTGGTATAGATTTTGGCTTAGCTAAGCCGCTTAAAAGTCTTACGTATAAGCGGTATAGGGTATTAATTCTTAATCGTAATAGCGTTAAGTCCTCTATAGTTAACGTAGAATTAAATACCTCTTCCTAGCTTCTTAGTAAGAAGGATAGGGGCGGCTGCTAGGGACATGCTAGGGCAAATAAACCCTTTATTAAGGTGCTTATTAATATACTTTTTAACAACTAAAAGTTCGTCTTTTAATATTAGGTAGGGTCTCTTATAGGGTGGCATTTTTCCTTATTTAATATTAATGGTATGGTTATTAGGTTAATATAGGGGGAGTATATCTACGCTCTTTTATAAGCACATATTAATAAAGTTATAGTACCTTTTAGGGAGGAGCTTACGGAGTTCCTCGTTAGTAAGTCCTTTTTTAAGCTTTATAAACTTCTTAAAGTCTAAAGGTAAAAGTCCGTAGAGTTTTATAGGGGTATTGTTTTCTAGGAGGTTGACTATATCTATCCTATTACTATAAAGGACGTAGTCCTATTCTTTATTAAGCTTATATAGTTATAACTAGGAGGCTATAGTAACGGTCTAGCCTTTCCTATATACTATATAGTAGAAGGCCGCGGCACTTACGTAGTAGTAGTTAGTCGTAGGTAGGGTAATAAGGGGTTCCTTAGGTTGGTATCCTAGGGAGTAAATAGAGGCAGCTAGGCCATATCCTAGGCAGGTCTCTCTATAGTATTTAAAGTTAAAGGTTACTTCTCTCTTTTTCCAGTTAATGGCGGGGTTGTATTATTTAAGCTAGTTTATTTTAAGGATAATAAGATAGTTAGTAAATGGTATAATATAGGCCCAAAGTTCTTCCTAGTGCCCATTTATGTCTAGGTGGAGTTGTGCTATATAGGTAATCTTCTATATAGTATAACTACTGTTGGCGAGTTATAGGGCGCGGGCTTTAGTAAGGGGTAAAGTAGGTAGGTTATAAGTACGCACGAATTAGGTATCTATAAATTTATTAGTAGCTTCGTAATTAATTATAGAACGGCTTTTATATTATTTTTTAGCAGTAGTTCCTATTACGGGTAAAACTATCTATTTCCGTCTATTTATCTTTACTAAGTTATCTATTAAGCAGGCTAATATATAGATCCCCTTATTATTAGGGCGTCCTAACCTACGACTTAGGGCTAGGACTTGGCGTTTTCCGTTTCCGTATCTAACTCTACCGCTATTACTACGTCTTTGTCTTGTACGGTAGTGGTATATAGCGACGTATTTAGTGTTTAAAGTACTAGGTTAGGTATTAGGCGGCGGCTACTAAACCTAGCTATTAGGCAGTTTAGGTTATAGCTATAATAGCCTTCTTAACGATATCTATAGCAACGCTTTAGCTTCCGGAGTAGCTTTTATAAAAAGGTTAGTATAGAAAGGTTAATATTAGGACCAGTAGTGTTACTTAAGGTAGTAGGCGTTAGTAGTTTAGTAGGTCTAGAGGGCTTCTATAGGGAGGTCTTTGGGTAGGGGTTTACAGTAGCGATCTAATTCAGTCGTCGTTTAATCTTCTATATAGCTGCTACCATATTATAAACATTATTGTAGTTATGGCTAGCGGCTGCGTAACTAAGGTAATAAGTAACTTTTTTAAGGAGATCTTTCTAGTCTTTAGTATTATCTTAGGCAAGGGCTCTAGTATATTCCTAGAATTTAATATAAAACTCGTTAAATAATTTAGTAAGGCTTATCTTTAGGGCACGTAGTTTAGCTTGGTTAGTGGCTAGTAGGTTATAGTCATAGTATATTAGGTTAAGATTATTAAGGACTTCTTAGTAGAACTACCACTTCTAGGGGCTATTGGTCTCCCATTAGGCGAAGAGTCTATTAAATGGTGTACCCTTTATTTGCCCAATAATATAGCCAATCTTAGTATCTTCCATAGGAAAAAGGTAGGCGCTTTAAGTTAGTTTCTCGCGGATTTATATCTTCTAGTAGCTGTATTCTTTGCGGTCTCCCTAAAAAACTAGGGGATTAGGGTAATATGCATTAGACCCTACAGTAATAGCTTAGATTTAGTCATTATAGCTTTTATTATCGCTTTAGTAGGGGTTCCCGTTAGGTAAAACTGCTTAGCGCTAACCCTTCGTTAAGTATTAAGTAGGTGAAGTTGCTAGGGGCGTAGAGACTTAAGTGGCGTTATATACAGTAGAGAGGTATTTAGCGTTATTACAAATATACTTATTAAGCTAAGATTATAGGTATTTAATTATACCTTCTCTTTTAGTAACTATAGCAATAAGTACAATCTCAGCCTTCTTTAACTATTAAACGTCGCGTTTAGATATACGGAGGTTATCTTTAGTTTCTTAACGCGTGTTATTGGTAAGCGCCTCGCGAGCTTATAGGTCTTAGATAATATCGCGATCTTAGGCAGTACGCATCTCGGCTTATATAAGCTTTAGGTAGTAGTTCTATAAAAGGCAGTAGTATTTATTAGGTTCTTATGCTACCATTTTTATAAACGTCTTAACGTCTTATATTTTAATTTTAATAGGTAGTAACCCTTTTACTTGCTTATCCGTAGTTATATAGTTAATAAAAAATAAGGTATTATTAGTGTCCATCTCCTTAGGGGTTAAGGCTAGGGCTAATAGATCGAACCCCCTTAGGATTAATTGGCGTTGTAGGTTAAGTGTAGGTATTAGATTGTTCTTTAGGTTTAATATAGTAGCTAGTAAGNAATATCGTCTTACTATTATAGGTTCCTTAGAAGTATAAAGTGAGGTAACTTATAGGCACGCTGCTTTTAGTAGCGCCTGTAGTATTATAGAGACGTAGAATTGGTTATAGGCTAGGTATCGGTGGTAAAAAGGCGCAACGTAATGTTATAGGACGGGGGCAGTGGCTATAAGACGTATGTATTTGAGGAGTCTATAAGACGTTACGCGATCGATCGTAAGGGTCGAGGGCGTAAGGAGGTGATATACCTACGCGTAGCTGACATAAGCTGTACGCGAGGTGTACGCGAGAGTACGGGGCTCTCCTATGGAGGCCCCTGTGGTGGGGTTCCATGACAATTAAGGAATAATAAGGCAGTATTAAAAATGCCTTAGTTACAAAAATATAATCTAAAGATTAATTAGGTTATAGGTTAGGTTAATATTAGAGATATATAATAATATAAGATGTAATAACAAACCAAGATAGTATAGTATTAAGTTGGAGCAATATATAAAGAGACCAATTAAGGATTAAGTTATGTACTAAAGAGATACCATAAATATAGCAAAAAGTTATAGTTACTAGAGGGTAAAAAGCTGTTAAAATACGTAGTATAGAACTATAAAATAGAATTAGAAGAAAGAATAAGTCTAAGGTTCTTTCCAATCTATAAGCTCACTAAAGAAGAAGGTAGAGCGTTAAAAGAGTTTATCTAGGAAAACTTACAAAAAGGATATATTAGACTATCGCAGTTATTAGCGGGATATCCAGTACTATTCGTACTAAAGAAGAATAGAAAACTTAGGCTATATATTAACTATAAATAATTAAACAGTATTACTAGGAAGGATAGGTATCCTTTACCCTTAATTAGCGAAATCTAAGATAGGATCGGTAACGCGTAAATCTTTACAAAGATAGATCTAAGATGGGCGTACTATTAAATTAGAATTAAGGAAGGCGATAAATAGAAGGCAGCCTTTAGGTTAAAGGAAGGACTATATAAACCACTAGTTATGCAATTTAGGCTTATAAATGTACTAGTAACGTTTTAAAAGCGTATTAATAATATGTTAAGAGAATACTTAGATAAATTTATTATAGTATACCTTAATAATATTATTATCTACTTAATAAGAAAGGAAGAATATAGAGAATACGTTAAATAGGTCTTAAAGAGACTATAAGAAGAATAGATACTAGTAACAATTAAAAAATGCGAATTCTTTACTAAGAAAACAGATTTTGTTAGATTTATTATTAAACTAGGCCAACTTAATATAGATCTAAAGAAGATTAAGGCTATAGTAAATTAGTAAAAACTAGAAAATGTAATATAGTTAAGGTTATTTCTAGGATTCTGTAATTACTATAGAAGGTTTATAGCTTAATGGTTAAAGAATATTAAGCTACTTACAAGATTAATAAAGAAGGAAGAACTATAGGCATAGGGAGAGGAATAAAAGAAACTATTTAAGAGAATTAAACAGTTATTTACCTAGGAGCCAGTTCTTAAAATCTATTAACTATAGTTAGAGATAGTAGTTAAAACGAATGCATTAAACTATATACTAGGAGTGTACTTTATATAGAAATATAAAGATAGATGGCACCTAGTGGCATACTATAGTTAAAAGATAATATTACTAGAACTGAACTATAACATCTATAATAAGGAGTTGTTAGGTATAGTTATAGCACTAAAGAAATAGAGGTTATTCTTATAAGGTATAGAAAAACTATTTATAGTTAAGATGGATTATAAGAACCTAACGGGGTTCTTAATAATAAAAGAACTTAATTACAGATAGGTTAAATAGGCGGAGATACTTATAGAATACTATTTTAAGATTTAGTATACTAAGGGTATAGAGAATACACGAGCAGATGCTTTAAGTAGAAAGGCTAAACTATAAAATAATAAAAAGCTATTAGGGGCTTTATTGTAAAGGGATATAAATAGATTAATTAGGTATAATTATCCAAAAATTACAGTAATATAAGAAGAGAAGATCTATAAATTACTAAAAAGTAATTAGATATAAAAGATCTTAGATATATAAATAGAGGATCTAGACTTAAAGTAGTACGAAAATTAAGAAGTAATATACGTACCAAGATCTATTGCAAAGGAGTTTATTAAGTTATTTTATAAAGGACTAACTTAAGGACACAACGGAGCTATAGGCTTAGTGTTAAGACTTTAAGAGAAGTATATTATTAATAGAATCTAGGGACTAGCTAGGTAAGTTATAAAAAAATATCTAAATTGCTAAAGAAATAAACTAATAAGGCATAAGCTATATAGAGAGCTATAACCTATTAAAATACTAGAGAGACTATAGGAGGTTATATTATAGGACTTTATTATTAAGTTACTAAAATTAAGAGATTTTATTACCGGATAAGATTATAACGCGATCTTAGTAATAATAGATAAGCTTACGAAGTAGGGATACTTTATAGTATATTTAAAAGAAATATTAGCGGAAGATATTACTAGAATCTATATTAAAGAAGTATTTGTAAGACATAGAGTACTAAGTAAGATTATATTAGACAGAGATCTAAGATTCGTAATAATATTTTAGGAAGTATTCTTAGCAGAGTAAGGAGTTTAAGTAATAACTTTTACTGTATATTATCTATAGACAGACGGTTAAATAGAAAGATTAAATTAGATACTAGAATAATATCTAAGGCATTATATTAATTATGCATAGAATAATTAGGTATTGCTATTATTAGTTATATAGTTTATATACAATGTAACACTATAAGAAGGAATAGGTATGTTACTATTTAAGGCGAATTATGGATATAAGCCAAGGACCTTATTATTGCTATTTTTTTTATTTTTTATTTTTTTTTATATCCGTTGTATTATACTACGTACAATACTGCGCATGCAGCCTCTAGGCTATGGCGCTATAGTTCTATATACATAAATCCTTTCTAGGCAGCTTAATATGTACTAGTAGCTATGTCCTAGTAGTTTATAAACCCCTAAATTAGGAGTTTATAGTTTNCTAGTAAAATTACTAAGATACTACAACTACTAGGGAATNAGAAAATGGTAAGAAAAACTNTAANAAATCCTAACCCCTGTCCCTGTCCTTTTGCAATTTATTTCTNTCCTTTTNCTCTNTACTATCTTTTAACCTAAAAGCCTAGTAGGAGTTACCTCCTTCTAGACTCCTATTAATTTTATTCTTCCATAGAATCTTCTACACCAGTACTATATACTAGTTTAGCTGCTCTAAGATTCTC
>NW_027137561.1:977391-978215 GCF_001692895.1 Cenococcum geophilum 1.58
TAGAGCATCTGTCTCCTATATAGCCAAATTTTTGGCAGCTATTACACTGCGTAGTAGGAGAGACTTCGAGGTATTTTACTACCTTAGTAGCTGTACCTGCAATTGATATCTCTTTTTGCTTAAGGATTTCTTGTCTTTTTTCTTCGTTCTCTATAGTAAAAACTATAGAGCCAAATCTGGTCTGTAGATCGTGTCTTTTTACACTAGATAAGATCCATCTAGGTAGTCCTTATATCCTTATAGGATTAAAAGTCTCTATTTCTTCTTTTAGAAGCTTANAGCCTCCTTCTCCTANGAAAGGTAGGGTAGGAACCCCATAGGCTATAATTTAAACCCATGGTTCTAGTTTTTGTTCTCTTTAAAAGGTAAAGCAGTTATGCCAGATTTCCTTATATTTGACTAGGAAATCTGCATTATACTCTTCCGTAGTCATAAGGAGAATATTTTATTTTCCTTTAGTTCTAGCTATAAATGCTAAAACCGGTTTTTCTACTTGTAGTTTTAATGCAAATAGTTAATTGACTTTGTTTCGTATAGAGAAGGTATCTAGAGGTTGGTCCTTTTGGTCTGTAATTAGAACTAGCTTTCTTTCTTATAGCTGCTTTTTCTTACTTCTAGTAGAAGTAGAAGGAGTAGGAAATGGTAGTAACGAGGAGGGTAGAGAGGACGAAGTAGGGAGGTCCTTNTTTAGCCTCTCTGCGTNGGTTTCTTTAGTAGGGGCTACCTCCTTACGGAGAGCTCTTACTTCTTCAACTAGTCCTTTTAGGACATCTTTTGTCTTTTCTTTTCCTTTTATAAAGGGATTTTCTCCTACTAGGATACTA